>NC_135552.1:23632180-23677180 GCF_964340395.1 Glandiceps talaboti
AATAATATTTACATTGCATACTTCCTCGTTAAACTAAAACGACTATCGCTGTCTTAGTATATAATAATTACCATACGCATACTCATGTCGTCAAAAATCCTTATAAATTGTCACTTGTTGTCCGTCATATGTAAAAAAAATCGTGCATCTGTTTCGTTAAAATAATGATACGACGCACCATTCCAATTATCTTAACCTATATACGTAGTAGTAGAACTGATAACAATTACAAGTAGGACTGCACTTAGCGGCACTGTACCCGGCAGCACAAGTACTGTACCTAGTACCTGCCGAATGACAAAAGCTGGTACCATGATAACATTTCTATCCCCGGTTGAAGGTCGTTGACAGTCGAGTATTTCTAGGAAAAGTCGCTATTGTTATCATTACTCAGTAAACATGTATGCAGACAATGTAAAGCAAACAAAACGTGAATGCTTATGTTAAACTCAGACCACTTCAATGATATCGAGCTTACACTTTCATCGACATCTTGATAGATGCACAAAATAGTAACGCAATACATATAGACAGAGACACGTCACAGAGACAGACAATCAGACACATATATACATGAAGACAGACAGACAGACAGACAGACAGACAGGCAGACAGACAGACAGACAGACAGACAGACTGACATAAATTGTCCACGTTGTTTTAATAACAAGATCATTTATAATTCATCATATATGACAACGGAATTTCGAATGATTATATATTCCTTTCATTTTGGCCATTTTATCATAACATACAAATACACACACTGAGCAAAAGTCTTGAAAGGCGACAGTTTTCGTTTTTGATTTCCTGGTAAAGGACAACTACCTGCTGATTCAGGTGATCTCATCGAGTATGGCTGCATCGTTCCTTTGTCTATTGTTTACCATATATGATCACAGACGGTGTAACACCGTTGACAGCAAATTTGAATTTGTACAAAAAGTATTAAAATTCATTATTTTAGGATTTAAGACGTTCATTTTAAAACAAGTGGCGTGACGTCATTAGGTCACGTGTATTGCAAGCGACTCGGAGAATTCATTTGCTGGGGGAAATTTATGCCGTCATAGTTTGGTTTTTCACAACTCTGCGTCATTGTCTTAAAATAGAATACCCGTAATGTTAGTTGGTTATAAAAGGAGTGTCGATAAAACTTAAGAACAAACCATCCGAGCTGATAGATTCGTATGGACTGAGTTTTTGTTACCGAGCACATCAACAAGTTTGCGCTTCTGAAAAACTGCGTCGTAAAGTTAGGTAAATAAAACAATTTGTTACAATGTTTCTTCCAATGTTTGTATTATCAACTGTAGAGTCACAACATTGTGTCCCATTGTTGAATTTTAGAAGTGAATTTAATATATTTTCCGACAACGGGACAAAAATTGCCGAAATACTAATGAAATGTAGGTCCGTGGCATCACTACTTTTGGAACTAAAATAACTGATCCGTAAAATTGCGAATGTCATGTCTTATTTTTAGTTATCAGTGCAATAGCAATCAGATTTATTCTTACTTTCTACACATTATTCGAAGTCACTGTATCTGTAAACTTTGAATGGAATATACCGAAGTTATATCTGAAACGAAATTTATCGAAAATTAAATTGCGCGTATAATTCCTTGGCCAATTACTGAGAAGCTAAGTACTATGAACGAAACAGACAGATCAATCGATTTGCTACTAGCTCGGCAGACTGGCTGGCTGGCTGAAATCAATGTACTAAAAAACCGCAGCACTCGGTTGAAAGACACTTGGAAGTATTCACACCAGTGTAACTGTTCACACAGGCTTATAGTTTGATCAAAAGTCTTCCAGTTGGATTTTAGACGTCTTGTAAAAGTTACTCAAAATGAAAATTGAAGACTTAATAGTGCGCACTCTTCTCTTATATTCAAATGACCAGTATCTCGTACACGTTATTTTACCCTCCACCTGTTGGAACATGGAGTATATTACGTTCTAAGGCCTGCATTATCGACACCGTTTGCATTTTTTGTACTTTGGGGCATTAGTTTATATTTTAAGGTGGTAGTGATGGCCTGACACTGTGCTGAAAATAAGTCGTCAAATTCGAGTGACGTATTCTTTAAACCGATTTGAATGCATTGGGCATGTAACCGTGCAATGTTATTAGTTCACTTAAGATACCATTGAACTATTACGTGATTAAAGTTGTACGAACGAATGGGCTGATTGAATAAACACAACAAAATGAAAACGAAACAAAACAAGAGAAACACCAAAGCAACAGAAACAAATTGACGTGGAATGAACTATTATGATAATTACATTATTTTCTATCCTCCCGTTTTTCAACAACAGGGCGTGCAAAGAATCCATAAAGTAAGGCTGATTGGTTTCTAGATTCTGGAGTGTTGTGATTTCTGAAAGACTGGTCGCATACTCTGAAGTGCCTCTGAACGTATACGAATCCCTACAAACGATGGATCCAGATTTAGCGGCTGCAATGGTGAAATCATTCGTGAGGTTCGGCAAACCTGGTATCATAGACCAAATACATAGTTTTGTATTCAACAAGATGCCAGACGAAGCCCTGTCTCTTTGCAATGGAGGTTTGTCTTTCATATCGGTTTCGTATCATTTAAATGGCAGAATTCTTTCATTATATAGTGCTCGGAATGGGCTGAACCCATCATATAATGGCGTATAGAATATATAGAGAGGTGAAACTTAGAAAATTCTATTGGCATTAGTACTAGTCCTACGTATATAACTCGTCTCACGTAATGCGCTTAATTTAAATATTATTCGTTGTCCTTCCTGGAGTAAAAAAACTTGTTTTTATGCATCGAAATAAAGAAGAACAAGAGAGTACAGATATAGATGAAGTCAGTTTTTTACACACTTCCACTTTCTATCACGTTGTTGGCAATTCATATAAGATATTCTGGTCGTTAGTTTTACTCACGATTGAACTTTTTATCTTTTCCTTCGCTTTGACATTCTTCCAACCAGTCCTTTTGGAGGAACCGAGAAATACAGATGTCTTGTTATTAAAGGCACAGTGTCTTGGACAACAATGTGAGTTCAAGTCTGCAGCTCTATGTCTGCAAAGGTGTGAAAATATCCTAGGTCAGGTAAGAATACAAATTATATTGGGTCTGTATTGATCGACTTTTGGTCGGCTCCTAATCTACTAAGTATACTGTCTGTCTGTCTGTCTGTCTGTCTGTCTGTCTGTCTGTCTGTCTGTATGTATGTATGTATGTATGTATGTATGCATGCATGCATGCATGCATGCATGCATGTATGTATGTATGTATGTATGTATGTATGTATGTATGTATGTATGTATGTATGTATGTTATGATATGATATGCTATACTGATGTCCATAATGTACATTGTCATTGTCATCGTACATAGGACGAAGAAATTGATAGAGTAAAAGAAGTAATTGGTGCCTGGTATGAATCGGTTTTTGGTGTTCAATCTGACGAGTGGAGTATATTTGACATCATCGTCAATACAGGAGAGACGTGTGAAGCTTACCATGGAAACAGAAAGTCCCCGGAAGACAACAATTACTTGAAGGAGTCCTCCGAGATGGTAAGAAAATATCGACGGTTTGACTTCTATAAGAGTTCTAATGTGTTATGATAGGTGCTATGATTTTTGATATGATACGATACGATAAGATACGATACGATACGATACGATACGATACGATACGATATATGATATGATATGATATGATATATATGTTATATGATTACATGACATGACATATGTAATATGTGATGTGATGTGATGTGATGTGATGTAATGTGATGTGAGATAACATAATATACCATACAATACATACGGAATATAATGTAATATGATTTGAACGTTGTCTGTGTGTGTGTGTTTGTTTGTTTGTTGTTTGTTTGTTTGTTTGTTTATTTGTTTATTTATTTATTTATTTGTTTGTTTGTTTGTTTGTTTGTTGTCAGTTTGAAAGGAAGAAAGAGGAGAGAAAAGGAGCACCAAGACCAAAAAATAAAATCAAAAGACCAGAGTCACCACGTGATGACGCCCCCATTGATATTGGTAAGGATTCCTTTCGATGAATGTTCAGTTGGTATGATACTGTATTACTATCATTTATTTGTTCATGTTCAGAGTTCATGAAAACTCTTTCCTTCTATAATCTTGCCAGATATTATGACATACTTTCATGTTTTAGTAAAGATACAACATTGCACAAAACGACACGACACGACACGACACGACACGACACGACACAACGCTATTAAAGCAACACAACAGATAGATAACACATATTCATGATAAAAGCCACAACACAACACATAACACAACACAACACAACACAACACAACACAACACAACACAACACAACACAACACAACACAACACACTGCCAGATCAAAATCGATTGTAAACATAACATTACTCAGCTGCATGGTGAGTTTGTAATCCCAATGTGCATCATATTGTAGATATACCTGATGATAAACAAATCTGTGACAACATGCCGCCACCTGTTATGAAGGAAGTTGACAAAATCAGACTTGCAGAGAAATTTGACAGCCAAGG
The DNA here is from genome assembly GCF_964340395.1 of Glandiceps talaboti. NCBI lineage: Eukaryota > Metazoa > Hemichordata > Enteropneusta > Spengelidae > Glandiceps > Glandiceps talaboti. The sequence continues at coordinate 23,636,748 of NC_135552.1, forward strand.
AGCAAAGCCTGGAGGTATGCAGATTTCATTGTCTTTTATATCTGTTGACGTATCATACAGAAAGCCGATTTGGGATTACAATACGCATTTGTTTTATGTTGATATTCTGATTTTCGCAATTGCCTTTCTTCATTTGGCAATGAGAGAAGGATGTGATACTTGTACAAGTTGCATTTTTAATAGCAAGATGCTTTGAATTATCATTCAGGGACCAGAAAGATGAACAGAAAGAAAAGGCGGCATCGGAAGAGGGGAAGCTCTAGCGCTGCAATGAGCAGTGAGCATTCTGAGTACGAAACTGATTCAGTCACCAGTACTTCCACCACTGTAAGTTCTGTTGGGAGAAGTGCTTTGTCTCGATGCCAATTACAAACTTCACAACTATCACGGGTAAGAAATGACGCAATCACGGATTCACGATCGAGGACGACGAGTGGTACCAGTGTCGATGATGGCGTCACAAGTTGGATATCTCAGACGAGTGGCAATGGTCATGCGGTCTCGTCCAACCTCTTGAATGACGTCACCGTGAAAATCGAATGTCCCTTCGAAATTAAAGCATTGTGTTTAACCTGCTGGCAACGAGATGGTCAACAATATGGTCGGAATTTAGAGCAACCAGATCATTGTAGCAATCCAAAAGAACCCGGCAGACATAGGTGGAACGTGGAGAACAAGGTGTTCTTGATGAAAAGCAGAAAGAACGGCAACTATAAATGGATACGAGTAAGACCTCTTCCTTCAAATATCAGTAAATTGTATCCAGAAAGGCTTTGTCGATTTGTCAACGACTGTAGACAGGGGAAGAAATGTCCCCATCCACACTCTGAAGAAGAGAAAAGATTGTGGTCTTTTCAAATACGCGCCGACAGTAAGTATCTATAGTAGTCGTTTACTTGGCCAGTGATATTGCTAGTCAGTGAAACCCCGGGCTTTCATAGACATAACAGTGAGTTGCCCGGTGTATATAAACCATTACTGTTACTTTGTCCAAGAAATGTCAAACCCTTTCTCAGTTAAAATCTAGCGAAAATATCTTGAAATAGTTAAAAACTATTTTAGGTTCTAACATGGTCCCTAACTACTGTACTTTGTTCATTCTATGGGAAAATAAAAGATTTTTGTCGATCTCCTTGAAAACAAGACGGTGAAGGACAAATTTTCTTTTTATTATTTAAGAACGACCATGAGGAAGCTTGCAAAGTTTGGTGAGATTTTAAGTTCCAGTTGAATATTGTTTTTCCAAGGTCCACCAAATTTCATTCTCGGAATTTGACACGCTCATTGCGCATCTTCTGTTTACATTTAGCAATACCTTTAACGCGAACTTTCTTTTCCAGTTATAATTGATGAAAAACTAGAACAGATAATATCTACAAGCACCGGAAAGCTAGCAAGCAAATGCCGAGAAAGGAACGATAGCGGCGTATCATCCAGTTCAAACTCATCATTAGTCAAGCCAGGTGACGAGCAAGATTATACACCTCAACGAGTTCGGAGGTTTACTGAAAATCACGACATCCCTGCTATCTACTGCCACCTGTGTCCAATGAAAGAATTTCATTCGTTCCGAATGTTGGATGTTCATTACCATTCAAAAGATCACCGACAGCGACTGCGCGTTGATGATGATAGATTCTGGGTACACAGACCTCCGCCATGGCAAGTAAAAGACGTCTGTGATTTGGAGATATGTCCTAGGTAAATAACAGAAAGACAACCATGTGTTTCTTTATAATCGAAAGCTTGTTACGATTCTATATTACAAATTAACAAAACTCAGTAGAGTGAAATGATACCCAGTCCACCAACGCCGAGGGCGTCCTCCGGGATTGGCGCTTGATAGCTAAGGCTAGTACTGTCCTGGCTTCACGAAATTGTCAGATGCGGTATCTGATCGCCAGCAAAATTTAATCTACTGAGCCTTGGCAATCTTTTCACAACTTTCATTTAAATCCATCCATAATTTCTTTACTAGATACCACGTTAACTAAAACACCGCAGGATGCTGTTCAGCACTATCGGGCTTCTGATTTGCCTACTATATGATGGAGTGACATCACAAATTATGTCTTACGAACTAGCTTACAAACAGACAATGGGTGGCGGTTATATTTTCATACTTGCTTGTCTGTTTGTAAGCTAAAGTGTGAAAACATAACCTCAACGGAAGTTACAACATCATTAACATCGATATCGTTATTTTTTTTGATGGATGGATGGATGGATGGATGGATGGATGGATGGATGGATTCATTGATTCATTGACTGATTAAATTATGTTTTCTATTCCCATCACACTTGTGGTTTTTTCATAGCAACTCTGACACATTTCACACATTTTCTTTTATATTTTCCAGTGTTGATCGTGGAGATACTTTTCAAAACCCTGGGAACACTCTCTGTGAAATGGCTCACTCCTTGGACGAGTTCGGCGAATGGATAGAAAGAGTGAAGTACAGACAAATAAAGATAAATAAAGAGAAGAGCAAAGATGTAGAGATCCTATCCAGCACGTTACAAAAACTTCAGGAATGCCCCAACTACGACCTGTCTTCAGAGGTAAGACAACTTTTTCGTGATTCATTCCATGGTCATTCTTTTGTTCTGGACCAATCTTGTCTGTTTGACAACTATTGGGCCTTTAAAAACTTGTTCCAACCTACAACTAATTATACCACCACCATTACCATTACCACCACCACCACCACCACCACCATCATCATCATCATCATCACCATCATCACCACCACCACCACCACCACCACCACCACCACCACTACTACTACTACTACTACTACTACTACTACTACCGCCACCAAATTTCATGATCATTTTTTTTATTCTTGCAGATAGTCGAAGAGTTACCTTGTGTTAATGTACATTTACAGGGCCAATCATACGTCCAACTTACCAACATAAATGGTAATTTCACACATCAGTTCACTATGAGCATAGAAGGGGGACAGGTAAGCTTCTCTCTCGATACCTGTATCATTAATAAAATTTGCAATTACATGAAAAAAAAACATTTTATGGATGCATTGCCGTGAATGAATGAATGAATGAATGAATGAATGAATGAATGAATGAATGAATGAATGAATGAATGAATAAATAAATAAATAAATAAATAAATAAATAAATAAATAAATAAATAAATAAGTTACAATACAGCGATCTCAAATTTGGTAGATCAAATCTAGTCTGTATGATACGTCGTGTCGCTCCGCCCTCACCGGCCTTCTCTCTCTGAGAGGGGTTGACCGGTATGTGAGGGTGCCCCGTCACGGCGTACCTTACAGACTAGATAAAATCGACTCGATTAGATATAGATTTCCTCTCTGAAACTTAAAACCAGTTTTAGTCTTTCCAAAACTTTCCCAAACTTACTGCATTACAAGTTTAAGTCAAAGTTGGTGACGATGACAACAACATAAATTTAAGAACAAAACAATTAATAGTCTCAGGTCAATTTTTTTTAACAGGGGAACAAAAATTTCGGTATCATATAAGAACAATTCATGTTGAATATTTTTGATTTGCAATATTCAACGACCGAAAATTCAGTAATCATATCTTCTTATGTTGCAGGGAGAACTAAACGCAGTCGGCCTACTATTAGATCCTTGCAGACAATTCTTTAGTTTCGATGCACCAAACTATGATGGCGGTCCTCCCAACGTACAATTGATACATCGCAATGATCTAGTATTAACCGATGGAAAGTTGACAGTGACGGTCAACTTCACCACGTCACGACCTGGGATTTACCACCAGTGGGTTGTCTTTAGCTTCGATGACAAACCGACATTAGTGAAAAGACTCATGGTCAATGCTGGACAGAGAGATAGCAATGATGATAATATGAAACTCCTGACATTAGCATTTACCGAACCACTGGTCAAAACATTCGGCAAATGTGATGAAGATAATGGCCAGTTTCCAAAATACCGAGCAGCAAGTCTTACAAGCCAGATGCTGTCGTGGTGGGACTACAAGCCAAAGACAAATTCAAAGCATTGCTATTTGTACCAGCTTCGTCGCCAACTTTGCCTTCGCGAGCTCCATGCAGAATACAATATTTCGAAGTAAGTAACATAAATTTGAAGGACCTTTTTCCTACTTTGCGATGTGAGTTTTGAATGAATAAATCAACAGGTATGAACTCTTGGCTATGGTGTGATGACAACTCTAAATCATTGATATAACCTGAGTCAACCATGTTTCGAAATGAAGGTCACCTTAAAATTTTGGCAACTTTATATAAATGCAGATACTTAGTGACGTTATCAAATTTGTTGCCAAGTGTTGCGTTATAAAGATGTATGCAGGAGTTTACTTATCCGTAACACTTCTGTGAAGAGTGAGCCATTTGTTGTATGTATGTATGTATGTATGTATGTCTGTCTGTCTGTCTGTCTGTCTGTCTGTCTGTCTGTCTGTCTGTCTGTATGTATGTATGTATGTATGTATGTATGTATGTATGTATGTGTCTGTCTAACTCTCTCACTCAAATAATTGTTACAACTTCTTGCAACATCAACAAAATTTAAATGAAAACACAAGATAACGATGTGAACGGGGAATTTTTTTCAGGGTTTAGCCTTTTCGCAGCATACATTGTACAAGCGAATGGCAATTCTTTGTTCTGTCTCAGTCTCATCAATGAACATATTGTATTGATATTTTGTCTTTCAGGTTGGAAGTTAGCGGGGAAATCTCACTCTCTGGAAAACTACATGAAGGAAAAGGTGACGCAAGTAAAGAAACTGAATGCATTATCCGGGTTGTAGAAAGTGATACCAAAGACATCGGGTATCTTCGTCAACTTCACCAAGAGGGCTACGTCACAGACCTCATAATGTCTACAGCAGGAGGGGAAGAACGTGACAGTTTTCGCCAAGTAGTTCAAATCGTTGACGAAAACGACAGTGTCGCTCGTAACCCTGGGGATGTTCAAGTTAGGATGAAGAACAGCTTGGCCGTGGAAACAGGCTTCCTCGACCAATTTGATAATAGGAGCGTCGTTTGTAAACCGCAACTCAATAGATCAACGTTCGCAAAGCTGGATTTTTCCCTCAGCAGTGTCAACCATACAGACGCACTCTTTCCTGACTTTGGTGTTCTGAAGGATGATATCGCTGACCTCGACAGAAAGCAAGGACGTATCTTTGATATCGCATTCGACACAAATCAGACCAGGGCTCTCATACATATATGCAGTGACAACACACAACGGCACACACCAATCTTACTGTGCGGACCAGCAGGGACAGGAAAATCTACACTCATAGATATCGCTGCCACTATTATGGTTAAAAAGAACCATCCTGAAAGCAAGAAGAGTCGAGTACTGATATGTACTGATTCTATCAGGTAGGGCCATCGTCTACTGTCACACTTTTACACATATTGTTACGTTTGACTAAAATGTGTCGGTAACAGAGTTTATTCAATTATACATCATCATCAAAATAAATTCAAAACGCGTTAGAAATTAATCCGCCTCCTATTCATCATCATCATCATCATCATCATCATCATCATCATCATCATCATCATCACCACCACCACCACCACCACCACCACCACCACCACCACCTTTTATTCAGTACTACCGGTAAATGGCCACCGACCAAACTGTGCAAACCTTTTGAAGTATACCATATATATATATGTATGTTCCACACTAAAACGATTTTCGGCATTTTCGTTTCAGTTGTGCTGTCTTACATTTAAGGAACGCCCTCTACTACCTGTCTGAAGCAGGTCTCGACAAAGCAGTAAGACTAATCCTCTTTGCACCAAGAGATAACATCCTTACGTATCAAACCAATGAGGAATTTGCACCGTACATTGTAAACGAGGATGACTTCATGAAAGAGGAAGCTGTTGTCAAGCATCTAATCGTCATAGCAACAATGCCGAGTAGTTTCTCCCTTCTTTGTAAAAGAATGGCTGGAAGTTTTACACATGTCTTCATTGATGAAGCAGAGGAGGCAGATGAGATATCGATCACAGCGACTTTGGCTCTTTCAAGGTCTAATGGCAGGGTAGTTCTAGCTGGAGATCCATTTCAAAGAACGGTAAGGGCGTTTGTAATCTATCTAACTATTGACCACATCAATATTATCTTAAAATTGATACACCAACTTTGCAGATACGAGCTTGGCGTTACAATTCAACATCGGTTGATAAACGTGTATGTTGCCTCTACCTTACAAACGCTGTTGTACGCTATATTATCTATTAATATCGTTGCATTTGCATTTGTTACTAGTGTACTCCTGTTTCTTAATTTTGTGTTTGGGAAGCTCGATGTCATCGTTGACTGTCTGCCATTGATGTAAAGTGATTAATAGATATAATATGAAAGGTCAGACAATAGATGCCACTTTCTCTGGTGTATTTAAGATCCCCTCCCCCCTTACGACCCTTCAAATATTTGTCTTGAACACTTTGGGCTAACAGGAAAGGAAACAGTTACTGTGTGTGTTGACTTCGCCTATCATAGAAATGTAATCTGTCGTTGTTATGATAGAAATGTGACACCCTGGCGGGAAATGGGGATGACGATCTGTTGCCTCCCTTGGCAAGAATGATTCGACGATATATGAGGAGCGACAATGGTCGATACTTCATCAGATGCATGACAAAGAATTATAGATCAAGCAACAACATCGTTGACTACATGAATAACCACCTGTATGGGGCAGTGGTACTACAATCATCAACTGATTCGAACGATTACGATTCCCAAGTGCAATCCCAGTCTGTAAATACGATTGTTCCTATGAGGAGGGGGCCAATTGAAAGTGTGGATGATTACAGCATATGGCAGGTTGGTTTCCAAAGAATTAGAAGAAATATATGTGCGTGTGTACGTGTGTGTGTGTGTGTGTGTGTGTGTGTGTGTGTGTGTGTGTGTGTGTGTGTGTGTGTGTGTGTGTGTGTGTGTGTGTGTGTGTGTTTGGCCAAATTCATGTCGATGGTACTTAAGATGGAGGTGACATGGTTCAAATTTGTGTGGCCATCAGAAGTTTATCAAAGTATATCAAAACACACGTCCCCTGGTCTTGGGCAATCTCCGGCAAAACATTTAGACATATTCTATTCTTTCTTTTGATATCAAACTGTGGATAGACAACATATAAATTGGTCAAAGATAGATGCTTTCATAAATATATTAGATACTTAAAGATGAATAGCGATAACGTTTATGCTTTTAAAGATTAATTTTGAAAACAATCATTGCAAAACTTATTTTTCAGGTGATGGAGGTGGTATTTCGTGCTGAAGAATTGTTCCGTACCTGGTCGTTTGATTTTCAAGAAAACTACGAGGAACATATAGGAATTATCGCAGAAGATGCATACCAGGTGATCATAACAGTTACTGCAATACTATTATATTAGTTATGACATTTTTTTTACAATCTGAGTATATAGCGGCAATCGAGGCTATTATTAGTATTGGAGCCAGGCTTTTGATTTAGAATAGTTGTAATCACGTCAACCCTAGATAAGAATATTCTAAGTCTGAGAACTGCTGAAGGTGTTATTTTACCATCACCAAGACGAGTCCATTAATTTTTGTGTTTTTTTCATTTTAGGTTGATGCAATTAAAGACGAACTAACACGACGCCACCTCGCGGAAATTTCTGTTAACACTTTGGAAAGCGTACAAGGTATGTATAAATACAATGGTGCTTTGATAGAATAAAAATGCCGATTTGGAGAAAAGCTTCATCTCATTTTGCTTGCCTTTGTTGGTTTAAAGAGAAATAAATCAGTATATAAACATAATCTTAGACACTGATTAGAAAAACTAGAATCGTTTTAACATTCTATACCGTAAACGAGAAATCTTATTCTCTGTAAAAAAAAACACATTTATTAATACAGTATTTAAATAATCAGCAAAGCAAACTTGAGATTGATAAATTCACATATTGATAATATGATAATTGTTTGCAATTGCAGGAAAGGAATTTGACGTTGTGATGTTGGTACTGTCGTCAGTTCAAAATACGAGTGACGTTACAAGTATACATTTCAGAAGTCTCTTAGCGCGTGCAATGTCAAGGGCAAAGACTATGTTTACAATTGTCACCAGTCCTAACATCTCAACGTATTCATTTAATGAAAACCAGCCTGAACGTTCAAGCGTTTTGCAAGCTTTCTTCAAGCACTGCGTAGATCAACAAAGTATTTATACAGTTCAAAAGAGCACACAGCTATGTGATCTAGAAGGGACACAGAGTCAGGAAGATCTTCATATTGGTGCTGACCTGGTGCAACTATTCAGTGATGCCATTGTATGTAATAACGCCATCAACGATGACCCCGAGAATTACACTGACCTGCGTGACGTATTCTATCCCATTCCGGAACCCTGCGAGGACCAGCAGCAGGATGAGAATAACAACACTGATGATGTCTTAGAAGACAACTACTGTGATGGTTACTATGAAAACGATGACACTTGGTACCAAGATGAAAGTGAGTACAATTCTGACGAGGACACACCTCCTGAAGATCAGTATCGTCATAGAATGGCGGACCATGAAGAGTCAGTTTTTGAAGAATTTTCGAAAGAAATGTGTTTAAAGGTGCTGCGATCACAACCGGATAAATATAAGAGATGTAGACTTGTAACGAGAAAGAGGGAAAAGGATAAAGCTATACCTGTTGATGAAGACTTGGATTTTGAGATAAGAATACCTAATAAACTTAAACGAGGACGAGCACTAAACCAGGATGTCGTGGTTATCCAGCTGATTGATGACGAGAATGAAAATGGGGATCCCAATGATGAGAATGAAGATGGTGTGACAATCAGGTATGGTTGTGTGGTTGGGATTCTTGAGCAAAAGGAAAAGCCACAATTGAAAAAGGTTGCCTGCACACTAGATGAATACAGCGACTCTTTAATGGTTCCCATTGATGGTGACTTTCCGAAGATGATTTGGTGGAAAGAGAAGACTGGGAAGAGATCATGTGGGAGTGGAGTGTCAATTCCAATATATAGAGTAACCAGGAAGGGTAGATACGTGCTTGTTGGGTTGGAAGAAGTTAGTAACTCTGAGAGACAACATACAGTATTCATCACAAGATTCTGTCACTGGGACATCAATAACAGATACCCAATGTGTGTTGTCATTGGCATACTTCCAAAGGTGACAGACTTGAGCAGCGGTGTCAAATACCTAAAGGTGAAATACGGTATCAAAGACAGCTTAGGCAGCATAGTGAGGCAGTATGGAGATGTCAAAGAAAGACAAGGGAGCAGCACTTCTGTACAGAGAGAGGACTTGAGGAATCTGTTGACTTTCACTATCGACCCAAAAGATTCCAAAGATTTAGATGACGCCCTCAGCATAGAAGATATGGACAATGGGAATGTTCAGGTTGGAATTCATATTGCAGATGTAGCCTCGCAAGTTGCTATCCAATCGAAGCTAGATGAAATGGCATTCAAACGAGCAACATCGTACTACCCTCCAGACCATGAACCTGTTCATATGCTGCCTAAGAAAATTAGCACAAATGTTTGCAGCCTTGTTCGAAACAAAGTCAGAGATACATTGTCGTATTTGTTCACCATTAGCAGCATAGATGGGAAAGTTGTTGATATGAAGGTTTCAAGGGCAACTATTCGATCCAAATTCAAACTGTCCTATGAAGAAGCTGAGGAAATAATTAACAACCAAGGAGGAGATGTTAAAACAGATCAAGAACTGAAGAAACGAATCCTGGCTTTGCATGAGATAAGTCAGAAGAGAAGAAAAGGGAGACTTGGTAAATCATTCTTCATAAGACAGTCTACTGGCTATGGAGAGGACGAAGATGAGACCCCTCTTTCTCATCAATTAGTGGAGGATATGATGATAATGACGAACACTGAAGTTGCAAAATGGTTACTTGATCATTATCCCGCTGCTACACCAATCCGAAGACAACTCCCTCCTGTCAAGCGAAAACTAGAAGAATGGCAACAGAAGTACGGAGAATTAGTCAATTGCAGTACGAAAATGTCTTCACTGCTGGCACCACTCGAGAAAAGTGACAAGAAAACCATACCACCGAATTTAAAAATTCTCAAAGAATTCGTTGAAGTTCTGGAGCAGGCTGAGAAAGATGGGGATTTCGAGAAAATAAAACACTTGGTATGTGATGATTGGAAGCTGCCTGAGTTGTACCTGATGAATGTTAAGTATTACGGTATTCAGGAAACAGCTGAATATGTTTGCTCGGATCCACAGAAGAGTAGCGACCACTTTACACTGAAAACGCCTGCGTATCTGCAGTGCACATCTCCAATCAGGCGCTATATGGATCTTGTAGTGCAGCGAATCATAACATCCGTTTTAGAAAATGAAGGAGCGCCTTACAGCAAACAAGAAGTTACTGCAATATGTACAGCTTATAATCAGGTTGAAGAAAAACGTCGCTGTTTCGACAAGGATTGTAAAGAACTTAAAACAGCTTTACAATTACAACAGCATCCTGTGCAAACTTTCGCAGTTGTAGAAGGAGCAAGTGAAACCTCGATCGATCTTCAAGTGATGAAGATACATTGTATACCTTCTGGAGAACGGAAAGTAGCCATTGGATCAATGAAAGTAGCTGAGAAGCCTAAAGATAGCAACCATCGTGTGAGACTGAGATGGAGTGAAAAGATCTATGAAAATGACCGTGAAACCAATGATTTCATCACCGTTGGTGCATCCAAAAAACAAGTGCTGCCTTTACGGAAAGATCGCCACTACATCAGCATCGATGGAAAGGAATGGGAGAACTTCATATCGAAAGTTTTGAGTGGGGATAATCTTCAAATCCGAGAGTTTGTCAAAAGGTTGGTGAAGAATTACAGAGACAGTCTTGTTTCATGTGAAGAACTTGAACTGACTTCCGAACGTAGAGACAGCAAAGGAAATAGAATCGATCCTTGCCGCTTCACTCGACAGTTTGAGTTACGAGATGTTTTGAAGATTCAGGTTGGAACGCAGCTGAATAAAGGCAGCGTTAGGCCTAGCATTGATCTGGTGACGCTGTCGGAAGGTTTTGATATTTGTCACAAACATCGCAGAGATCCAGTGGACTGTTTTTCTACGATGGCAACTCAGAAAATTCCAGGTCTGCAGGCTCGAAACCAATGGACAATCGATAGTTATCAGGATACATGGCTACCCATTCTATCTATGTCTTCAGCTGACAACGCCATCAGAAGTTATGAGAATTATTTCATACACAATGTAACTATCAAGTGGACAACCAAACCATCTGTGAATGGATCAGCAAAAGGAAGCTTTTCCGTCTCGAGTAAATTTTGTAGAAGCAGACACATCAAGTTCATCACTACACGAAGTCACGACACCCACGACTATGTTTGTGTCCGGTATCAAGGAGGCAAAACAACGACCGAGCTCAACCAATCGAGTGGAAAGCAAGGACTTTGCAGTCATCAAGATTATTGTTGGGTTGGTCACTGTGTGGTGACAGGTGTCCTCAACAAAGATGATATTGTCAAGGTCACTATAGAACTGAAACAGTTTGAGACCAATCTCCTTCAGGAGTTAATGAAAGCTGATGGCAAATTTAACATGCTGTGTACCGTTGAGATTCTTCAAAAGTCAACTCCAGATAGGTAAGTTATGCTTCAATGATTAATTTGATCAACAGTTTATTCACAGACTTTGATATTGAGGTGTTTGCATATACTTAAATATTTCTTATAGATTTCTTGCTTAAATTCTGTAATTGCCATGTTTCTATATTATCCAAGATCAGAATTCTTCGGGGAGTTAAATAATCACAGTACATTTGCCCAAAAGGTGGCATTTGGATTTCATGTCCCATTTAAATAAGAAAATTTGTCAACTTACGAATCTAAATCTGTCATTGCGAAAACACACCCTCGGCAGAAAACAAATACGACGGTTACGTAGGCTTGCCATTACATTATGCAATGCAAAGTAAGACACATTATTACTACAAGCAAGGGTTCAACAAAGCTACCCTTCGTGTCAAAAAAAGAACGTTGACTAGATTGTTGGAATGATTGTCTTTTGTGTGTTCTATCTTTTCACTAGGCGATCGGAAGATGCCATACACGCTTTACAAAGTGCAGATGAACTCGTAAAAGCCTTGTGCCTTGGGAAAACTCATAGCCTTCCACAAACAGGTAACAATAAGGTGTTGCTAAGATGACTCTGATATGATCCGTTACTGTTATTTGTGTATGTCATGATTATACATTTTAGTTTTTAGTATAAAAACGCTATCCCATATACCATCAAATATATGCGAAGCACTACAGTAACTTCTGCATTCACGACATCTGCATTTTATTACGGGGGGAATGGTTAAAAGAAGAAATAGTGTCAATATCAATGAGTCAATAAACTGTCAGTTCAATATACAATAACTTTTTTCTGTACTTTTTGCAGTTCCTCGAAGCTGTAGCATCAGACAAGTCATCCTTGACGTAGCTAAACGTTGGATGGACAAAAATAACAACTCGAATGACACGGGAACAGGGAGGAATTTCTTGAATGAAGACCAAACTCTTGCCATCAGACGTGCGTTAGAGCAACCTTTCACCGTTATCCAAGGCCCTCCAGGTAAAATGTGAAAAACATTACTGTCCACTATGATATGTTATTGCTAAAAGTTTTGAGTAATTCTAATTTTGAAGAGGCGAGAGGAAATGTACAATAATGTTGACGAGTCGTGACTAAATTTGAATAACACTAACACATGGCAGATTAGAAAGCAATTCAGTAAAAAAATGAAATAAAAAAAATGAGAATGCATAGCATAGCTACTATATATCATCGCTGTTAATTTTCCCAATTCGTACGTTTTCAGAGAATGTATATATGTATGTATGTATGTATGTATGTATGTATGTATGTATGTATGTATGTATGTATGTGTGTATGTATGTATGTATGTGTGTGTATGTATGTATGTATGTATGTATGTATGTATGTGTGTATGTATGTATGTATGTATGTACGTACGTACGTACGTACGTACGTACATACATACATACATACATACATACATACATACATACATACATACATACATACATACATACATACATACGTGCGTGTGTGTGCGTGTTTATGTTTATGTATGTACACACGTACGTGAGGGGGTGCGTGTGCAGTATGTGTGTTTGTGATACAACTGACAAGTTAAGACATGATAACTTGAGCACTTTTTTCGACTTGAGACACGCCATGGTGTCGTCTTATATATAATACATGGTTCTATTTACATACAGGAACTGGGAAATCATATACAGCCTCGTACCTGGCATTTGCCTTTAAAATCGCAAACGGAAAAGAGAAAGACTTGATGAATTCAAAGGTGTTGTATTGTGCTCCCTCGAACAAAGCTGTCGACGTTGCTGCAGGTATTACTATATTTCTGTGAATAAAAAAATACGGCTAGAAAACCCTGAGGTCGTCTCAAACACAGTGTCCAAGTTCTAAAAGGTTTCAAATCTTACCATGTACGGCTCCTGTCGAAGGGAAGTCGACTGTACAATGAAAGTAGAATGGTCAGACCGTACCATACAATTCATTTCTTGTTCAAGCGATGGTCAATGGATCCCCATTTCGATCAGGCCTTAAAAATTTGTTTGGTTCATAAATAAAGATAATTGTGAAGTCTCGCAAGAAATAGTGGATGCGGGAACTGGTCGATGACATAAAAAGACAATATCAAACTGTTCTTCCAATCTGTAAAAGCTGTACGTCTGAGGAGAAGAAACCAATAACATAGAGACCATATGGAAAACAACTACCTGAACGAGACACTCACACATGAAAAAAAAATATTCGGAACTACACAATTTTTGTAAGGCCTCGTGCAAAGTTCTACTCAGAAAGAATAATTCCGTCTACTGAAGACATAGCATAAAGCTTTCTAGCACAGTAATATAAAACCATTTTTGGAATTATACTCAGGGTTCGTCTGTAGCGTTCATGTTCTTGTCGAGGTCACTTCTCTGATTTTAACTTATAGGTCGAAATGTATCTTGTAGTATACATTCAGATATAATACTTTTTAATTCTTAGATATTTCAGCAACTTTGTAGAAAACAAACTGCAGAAATTTACGATTTATGTCTGGTTTGTAGATATATGTTTGGGGTACCTCTTCCTGCACATAAACTGGTGTTTATGTTGATACCCATGGCCATAGATACATATAGTTGACAGCTCTCCAAGTTCCCTACATAGCCAACTTCCAGCAGTCCTGTGTAAGTGCAGGGCTTCAGCAGCACTGACCATTTTTACACATTAACTAATTATATTCTTTAATGATTAACTTCACTGTACAATGATTGTTTAATTAAAAGTTGACATTTCCTTTTCTCGATATAGGATATTTGAAAACCTTCGACTTAAAGATAATACGTATGTACAGTAAAAGTATGGAAGGTAAGACCTACCAAGTACCCGGATGGAACGATGGTACATACAGACGACAAGGCAAAGAGGCAGAGTGTCACCCAGCCCATAGAGATATCGCTCTTCATCACGTGATACGTCAAACGTCATCAAAATACGGCAGCCAAATAAGGGCATTTGACAACAAATTCAACAAGACTAACTCCGCCGTGTCAAAGAAAGACTATGAAGAGTACACTACCGTCATCGCGAAAGCAGAAAAAGATGCACTGAGTAATTGTGATGTCATATTAAGCACCTGTTCAGAGGCAGCAAGCAGAAGACTGAAGGATATTGACATCGCACAGTGTATCATTGATGAAGCCGGTATGTGTACAGAGCCTGAGACCTTAGTGCCGTTTATAAGAACCAAACCACAACAAATCGTCCTTATAGGAGATCATCGTCAACTGCAACCTATCGTGCCACACAATCTTTCAAAACAACTTGGTCTGGTAGTGTCTCTACTTCAACGATACTGCGAGTTGGCTAACTTCGAATTCGTCCGATTACGAACACAATACAGGATGGTGAGTGACACATATCATATATGCCGGGATCATATACAGGGTTTCACTACGTCAACAATGGTGTTGGCGAAGGAGTTGAGGTTAGGGAGGCAGAGGATAGACCACATTTCAAATTCGTCATTAGCAATATGCCAATAACTAGAAGTATATCTGTATTGATTTTTTTTGCAGAATAAGTACCTCCATTTCTTAATCCTAACCTGATGTTTCATTTATTTATTTACTTATTTACTTATTTATTTATTATTTTGAACGTTACATACCTCTGATGATCTGTCAAACACAGTCGCAGCCTAGACCAAATAACACCAACGCTGCTATTAAAACGACATATGTACGTGTTTGTAGATCTTTGTACTGTAAAACTGAAACGGGTATTCCACCTTAGTGGGATCGATTATTTCCTGAACCCCCCACCTCCCAGACTCACCCCGATATTTCTTTGGTTATCTATTAACTACACACACCATCACGGCTAAACTTAAAATATTTTTAAAAAAATATATATATTATTATTGTCAACAGCATCAAAGTATTTGCGAGTTTCCCAATACACAGTTTTATGACGGCGATCTGGAGACAGCACCGGACGTCTTAAGAAGACAACGCACACCGTTGATAGACAGTATATGGCCAGGTCGTAGTGGTAATCCGAAAGTGTTATGTCACATAGTCGGTAAAGAAGAAACTTTAACTGTTACCAACGAAGAGGGCAGTGAACAGTCTAAGAAAAACATGATGGAAGTCAAAGAAGTGGTGAGAATATAGTCTTATTCAAATTAATCCAATAATTTCAAAAAATAATTGCTGGATCAAGAAAATCCAAATTGATGTACAGTTGATAACAGTCATTACAGTAGAACACCCAACGTCTCCATTTAGTCGACTGCCACCTTGCGTCTTGAGGACTTGTAATGGTTTTCTCCACAAAAAATGTGTTCTTGGTGAATAAAATGGATCTAATTTTAAAAATTATATTCAACTAATTAAAAAAACAAATAACTACTAAACCTGATGTCAGCACTTTACTAATAAAACCCTCATTTTAATTTAAAATGCAAGAATTTAATTAACTGCTGGACCTTCTATGATCCTCATTTTGTTAATAAGCATCAATTTGATTAAAATGCAAGCGAATGTTCCATCCGCAAAATATATTTAATTAAAAATGTAATTTATTACTTCCCTTTGGTGAAGGTAGTGAATGCCACAGTGTATATGTGTGTTATGTATGTATCTCACTACGCTGGCTAATTCAGGATGTTGGTTTTCGGTTTTTGCAAACAACGGATGTTCATACAATTACGCTAGATTCCAAAAAAAATACATTAAAATCCCAACCTTGCCAGTATACTAATTTACAGGCGCTCAGAATACCTTTCGGTCGTTCATGAACTTGAAAATACAATTACATTGTATGAATATAATGAACCATAAATGATTTCAAATATATGTATCGTCATATTTTTCAGGTGCGTATAGCCAAGATACTGACAACTCGTTATGGTGTTCGTAAGTCTCGGCTGCAAATATTGTCACAATACAGTTCGCAGTGTTTTGAAATAAGGAAGGAATTGACGAAAGCTGCTTGCGAAGATGTGGATGTCAGCTCCGTTATCGGCTTCCAAGGTAAATTGTCAATAAAGCATGGATTAGTTTATCAATATACAATCGCAGCCATTTAATCAACCCTACTCTTATAAAAATAATGATGTGTGCCAGTACTCTCTCCCTCCCTCTCTCTCTCTCTCTCTCTCTCTCTCTCTCTCTCTCTCTCTCTCTCTCTCTCTCTCTCTCTCTCTCTCTCTCTCTCTCTCTCTCTCTCTCTCTCTCTCTCTCTCTCTCTGTCTCTCTGTCTCTCTCTCTCTTCTCTCTCTCTCTCTCTCTCTCTCTCTCTCTCTCTCTCTCTCTCTCTCTCTCTCTCTCTCTCTCTCTCTCTCTCTCTCTCTCTCTCTCTCTCTCTCTCTCTCTCTCTCTCTCTCTCTCTCTTTCTCTGATTACAACTTTCTCTGATTACAATCAAGATGTCCTAATTCAACACATTTTCTTTTTTTAGGAAGTGAAAAGGACTACGTAATTCTGTCAACTGTGAGATCCTTGCCCGAACGTGAAATCGAACACAGTCCCACAAAGGGTTGGCTGAAGAAGAATCTTGGTTTTGTAACAGATGAACACCAGATTAACGTTGCTTTAACACGTGCACAAAGAGGTCTTATTATAGTCGGTAAGTACACATACACACTATTACACTATCATGTCTCCATAATTCATCTTTCATTTGGGATATAACTTGAAAATTGCTTTTTATCAGCTTCGATGTTTTCAAAATATTATTTGCATGAATTTTCAAATGAACTCCACCGTAATTACATATTAATAAAATATAAACAGATAACCACAATCTACTGTGTCAAACATTTAATTTACTGGTAATCTAACTCTGTATAACGACCGAAGCAATCCATTTATAGTAACGTTTATGTTTATAGCTTATAGTCGCAGTTTTCTTTAACTTTCACAATAGATTGGGAATAATTACAAAGTCCGTCTTCCCCTACACTTGAAAGTTGCGCACCATGTCAATGTCATAATATTGTCTTTTCACTTTTACAGGCAACACAAACTTGTTACGAACCGACAAAAACTGGCGTGACTTGATTAACCATTACAACAAGACCAGATGTGTGGTCAACGCCCGCATGTTTCCATTCCATTGAGCTGCTCCGAGGTTGTTGAAAATAGATTTCAAGAAGGAGGAGGAGGAGCAACAGTAACAACAACAACAACAACAACAACAACAACAACAACAACAACAAAAAGCTGTTTTAAATGAAATTATCTATTTATCTCACATTTTTAAAGGGATCACAAAGTAGTTATTGTATTATATCGAGAACGTTTACATATTCAAATTATGTTTTAAACAAAAAGTGTTATTATAAGAATTTTGTTATGTAAAGATATTATATTTATACCAGAGAATTATATGACTCGTGTATATAGGAGATATTTGAGACGGGGTGATATAATTTGTACATTTACGTCGAGTTTGGAAGAATTAGTCGAATTACCCGAATTATATAAGCTTATTCTCGTATTTTGATAGCAATATCAAAGAAACTGTCACATTTGACACTATATAATCACACACAGAGACACACGTACGTACGTACACACGCATATACACAGACACACACGTACGTACACACACACTACCTACCTACCAACATACATATGTACACAAACACTCACTACCTACCTACCATGTAGACAGACAGACAGACAGACAGACACACACACACACACACACACACACACACATATATATATATATATATATATATATATATATATATATATATATATATATATATATATATATATATATATATATATATATATATATATTACATGACGTAATTATAACACAAGTTATCAGCTGTATGCACATATTATCAGGAACACATCAATCGTGTATTTGTGATTTGATTTGTGTATTATGAAAAATTAATATTTACGCAATACAAAACTTCAATTTTGTTGCAGTAAGCTGTCATTTACAAAATATGTCTTTTCCAACTTTGAATAAACTGTTTACTTCACATTCTGGTTTCGCATGAGTTAGTTTGACTTTGATTTTTCTCGGCTCTATCGCGAAGTTATGTTCTGTTTCTAATTAGGCATAATTATATTTCTAGTTATATACTATTTATAATTCTAGATTAGCCTGTCCGGTAGCATGGTTGTAAACGAGATTAGATTAGATCAGATTAGATTTGATTTGATTTGATTTGATTTGATTTTATTAGATTACTAGTAGATTATTCACCAAAACGACTGTGCCTTGGTGTTACACTTCAAACACCTAACAAGACTTAGGGCACAAGTAAACATACAATGCGATACAACACAAAATTGTTACGTAAGTATGCTATGAAAACATAAATGCTTCACAGAAGCTAGAAAGTGTAAAAAAAATGGTAAACTTAGATCTGCTTTGGGATAGAAACTATTTTGAAAACGTACATTTCTGGATCAATGTCAATGGATTTGACGTTTAGTTGGTTATTTGGCGACTATCCAAACTCGTGCACGTGTTCCTCTACAGGTAAAATGTACAATGACTGTACATCCCTTTTTAATAATATTTCTTGCTCTCATTCTATTGGTAGAGAGAAAATTGTCCTATCACACAGCATACAACAAATAATACCTTATTGAATCCAAACTACAGAAAGTATCTTGCAATTTCCTAACTCTGGAAATGTGCGCTCCGAAAACTCCTACACGTCTTCAGAGTGGGGCGATGAGGTATCAGAGTTCTCGGAGAGCATATTTCCAGCGCTAACAGGTAGGCTGCAGCCACAAGTTATGTGGGAGGGAGGGACTGGGAATAAATAAATTGGGGGGGGGCACGAAAAACTTGGGGATGCGAGGGGATGTGTGTGAAAATTCTGATGGTCAGAATTATTTTAACCTCAGGAGTGCAGTGGTCGAAGTGGTCGTTCACACTTCGTCCCCTCTCTCTCTCTCCTCTCTCTCTCTCTCTCTCTCTCTCTCTCTCTCTCTCTCTCTCTCTCTCTCTCTCTCTCTCTCTCTCTCTCTCTCTCTCTCTCTCTCTCTCTCTCTCTCTCTCTCTCTCTCTTGATTTAACATACTACTCGGTATTCCATCCACGTTGTGTTCAAATTTTTAAAACTCTTCAATTATTATGCAATTCAATTAAATATTGAGTGTTCCAATTCATCCTTCTGCATTAAAAATTGCCAACATTTAATTAAATCTGTAATTTAATTAACAACTCGGTGTTCTATCTGCATTGTGTTCTACGAATTAAAAAGCGCCATTTTAATTAAACTAGGAAAGGGACGTTTCCGTTGTAGATTTTTCATTTCACCATGATTTCACTACTCTGTAATAAAACAGAGTTTGTGAGATTCAGGCCTCCACCAAAATTTAATCGGTTCCTGTCTCATAGGCAATCTTTCCACAAAACGTGAATGACAATAACACAAAATAACCCGGGCATTACGGTGAGTCTAAATATCAGAAAAGGAAATAAAAATTACGTAATAGATATACGTGATACTTCCCCCTATTATCGCTTAGATTTTCATTCTAAATCAAATTTGAATATTAAAGCTGACGAGTGTTCATTTAGTTTTTGGTGTAATTTGGAAATAAAAATAACATTATGCTTAACGAATTTTTCGCATCAAATATTACCAAATTCTAAACATACCATCTAGATAAAGGTGGGTCTGAAACACGGGCACTTGTTTCCCCTAGATATCTATTTTCCTGAATACAACTTACATAAGATATTGGCAAATAGTATTATGAAAGAGGTCATTACTACGATGAGTCTAAAAATATTAAATAAAAGGAAATCAAAATTACTTAATAGTTCGCGTGATACTTTTCCTTCTCACATCTCAGTATTTTATTGTATTCTGAAAGATATTTAGGGAAACAAGCGCCTGTGGTCTGAAACCTTCTGTTAAATGGACCAATCAAATATGTCATCGCCCTCTACCAAGTCAATGAGAGTTCAAAGGCCACAGCTGCAACTGCACAAAGCCGAGCCAACAGAGCAGAGTCGATCAGTTTTGTATCGTTCAGAGATCGCCTAACAGGTAACACTGTGTTTATTTACGGGGTTTGTCCCAGTGCACATTCTTGAGCTGAAATTTACTGTAACTTGTACAAAAGATGTTAATGTCGTGGCAATCTTAGATGAGAAGTTTTCATTGTTGTCGATATTCGAGCACAACCTAGTCACCTAAAACGTGTACGGGCGTTAGCTAGTAATAGTACGAATACTAGACCGGTACAGGTGAGTCTCATGATACGATACATATGTTTTGTACTAGGACAACCTTGAATCATGAAATACTAAGCTCACAAAGCAGTGTCAATGTGGTCCCAACTTTCTTCGTCTGCACGTTGGAAAAATAGACAATAGATAATGATGAATAGAAGGGTGATTCCCAGCTGTTATTTATACATCATTAAATGTTGCAGCTTGTGAATGTTAGAGAGCATTTGAAAGCACAGAAAATTGAGTTGTATGGCTACTATCACACAGTCAACGAGAAGGATAGTTCAGTTTCAGCAGATTTGATGGAGCAGCCACGTTCTAAAGTTAGCAGAACCGTGGCATTTTCATTTCAGTTCCACCGTAAAAGGCAGTGTAACTGGTACTATCTGTAAATATTATACTTTGTGATACAGTATGATGTTGGGTTGAATATACACAAATATGTACGAGTAGTTCTGCATCTGACTACATTGATTATTTGTTTAAATTTTTTTTTAAAAGCCCGGTATTTTATGATAGGTGCATTTGGTCTTTCACTGTTTAGGAAAATAAATGTTCATCAAAACATGTCAAAGTCTGAAAATGTAACTGATTCACATATTTTTGTAAACCAGCATCAATCATTACTACAAACCAATTTTAATAAATTACTGAAGTTGGTCATTAATATAACATTTATAATATATATATATATTTATATATACCTATGTATATTTATTTATTTATTTTTTACCAGCTATGAGTATGAGTATACTTATTGAAATATGAAATAAGCATTCCCCAATTGACAACATAATATCCTTAATATTATACAGAACCACATCAATACTGAGTTGTATAAATTCAACATTGTTTAATTAAGGCACTAATCCCTAGCAACCATGGTCCATCCCCATGACAACTGCAAATTACATCTGCAGTGTTAGGACTGTCAATATTGAGAAAATAATTAATTACAAATATTTAAGTCTTTTATATGGTTGAAATAGCAGCTGTTTTGACAAATTTACAATAATGTATTGTAGAATTATGTCAACTGTGTCAAGACAGAGTCTGTAGTGCTAGCAATACTATGTAATAGTTGTGAATGCCTTGCGATGCTAGAGTTAGCTCCATGTTATTTGAATGCAATCTCTTTATTGTACCACAGTCCAGTAGCCAGTAGCATTATGAAAAATTACAAATTTTATTGCCAATGTGTTGTTTTTATTATTTAGACCATGTTAATACTTTATCCTTGCCTTGACCAACAGGATCTGGGAAGAGATAAAAGTCATATCATGACATAGTTATCTCGTTTGGTATAGTTTCATGACTATTCCTGCTAAAGCAATAGCCATGGGTATTTAGGCCAAAGATCGACGTGTGTCAGTCTTCTAAAATTATGGAAATACAGTTGTTATTGATATATAAGTTACTCACCTTTTGGACTGTGCACAAACATTTGGTACTGTATGTCATTGCCATGTATGTGGTCTAAGAGAAAGTCGTGAGCATTTGGCTCAGCTTTGAGCGCATACGGTTAGAAATTTGCCATGAATAACCAAAATTATCAAGTTAAGTATGCTAAATATTTGGCTCACTACCACAAATGAACAAAATTTCACTAAAAGTTGTCCACACGAGAAGAATCAGCGCCAGGAAATTGCCAAGAATGAAATTTTGCTCAGATGATTCCTCTCGTGTATGCCAGGCTTACTTGAAGAAAATTATAATGATGGAACACACAGTAGTGTAAATTAAATTGGTTAATTTGGTGTTTTTAATTTATAAGAAGTGTGGATAAAACCACTAGTAGTTTATTAAATTGGTGTTTTTAATCAAATTGATGCTTTAAAATTTTACTGTATTAACTTGAACAAATTTCCTGATAGAATATGCACTTGTGTATTTAATTGCTTTTTTTAATTAAATTGATGCTTTCATAATAACAAATATGGATAGAATGCTGAGTAGTTGAATAAATTGCATCATGTAGTTAGAGCAACACTTTTTAATTCATAACAACAGATTGTGGATGGAGACACACACAGCAAATAACCAAGACGATTTAAAGGGCATCATGACTTAGTATTATGAGCATAAGCCACTGAGCTTCAACAATTTATGGTACATGTATCTTACTATTTTTTTTTTTTTGAGTATTATTGTTTTTACTTTAGGGTGGTAAGTAGGTAAAATCTTTTCTGAGTTGCCTAGTTACTTTACTATAGGTTTCCAAACAAAATCATGGTACAATGTTTTTAAAACTATCATGCCACATTTTACCTGATTTGCCCCTTTTTCAGTTTCTGTTACTGGGGTTCCCAACTGTATACATATAACTGCCCTCTTAGAAGTTCATATACTGTAGAGTCTTGACAGAAAGTATGCACTCTAACAAGTACTTTTAGCTTCAGAATTTTGCAACTCCTTGGGGATTGTACACATGATAATTCCATTGCAGCCTCTTTAAA
The DNA here is from genome assembly GCF_964340395.1 of Glandiceps talaboti. Classification (NCBI taxonomy): domain Eukaryota; kingdom Metazoa; phylum Hemichordata; class Enteropneusta; family Spengelidae; genus Glandiceps; species Glandiceps talaboti. Next base: position 23,660,029 of record NC_135552.1, read on the forward strand.
GTGTGAGCATATGATAACATAGCATGATTAAATTAAGCTGGGCTATCCTTCACATGGTTTTATTTTATTTTATTTGGCAAAAATATTCAGGAAACCACAAAACAAAAACGGAAATAACACTACAGCTTTCACAAACAAACAAATATAGTATGGAATACCTTTGCCGAGGATAACACAAAAAAGTTTTAACAACTTATTCCATTGTGGTTCTCCCACACCAAACATTACATAGCATAAAAACGACGAAAAAAACAGTACATAGCAGACAGAATATACTAAAAAACTGACCCTACTACATATGGAGCGAGGCAACATAGCAACCTCTATCCTATCAGACCCTAGCTGTGATGGTTCAGATTTTACCCAGGAGTCAATGTGATTCAAATAGCAGTAGAGTGAGCCTCAAACTTACAAATTCTTAGATTCTAAGGCAGCCTCTCCAACCATGAAAGTATCATATACTTCCATGTTCCAACCATTCAGTCATTTTCACATTACTAGTAGACAGACTAAAGTGTATGTGATGTCTTAACACATTCTGACCAACATATTTACTTATTTTATTCTGTCAACAGATACACTCAAGCTGACCTCAACAAAATTAGAAACACAAAAGATGGAAAAGGTCATCATTAAAGAAGAATATGTGACCCAAAGTGACAGAGTAGAGTGGCATCATCAGGAAACTGACATCAGAGATCAGTCCACTTATGGGTGTAGAGTAGCTGTGTATAATGATGGTACCTTAACAAGTAGAGAAACTTCACCAGCAAATGAATACGGTAAGGTGACATGGGAAGGAAGACATATCAAGAAAGAAAATATAGAGGACATGGTTGAGGAAAAATCCAATCTTACTTCTCCTACACCTTCACTACAGTCTTGCAAGAAAAGCATCCCAACCTTGGCAGAAATGCAGTCTAGATCGAATAGAGGAAACACAAATTACCAATACTATGGAGCTGTGGCAGATACATTTATGCCAATAAAGAAAGAATATCGTGAAGACCTTGATCCACACCATATAGATAAGTCAGAGAATTACTGGGAAGTCAAGGGACAAAGTTTTAAAACAAATAGATGTGTTTCTTCAGATCCTATTGTCTCAACTGGCATAGTTGAAGAACCATACCGCAATGAGGTCAGAAGAATTCACATACAGGAAAACGTACATCTAGAGACAGAAAATGATGTGAACCACGTTACAAGTCAGAGTTACACTTCTTGTAGTCAACCGTTTCCAATCAGAATAGAAGAAAACAAACAGTTTTCACAAGAAAAGATAGAAAGTGTTACCCCAGACATACTTCATGCAAATGAATCTGACCAGCCACATCCAATCACTGTAGAACTTAACAGGTTTTATGATGTGAGGAGCAGTAATACAACCAACAACGTGAAGGAACCGTCTACAAGAAGTACTGCTACAAATTGTAATGAATCAGGATTTTCGAGGAGACCAACTGTAACAAACAACCACCCTTATGAATGTGAAGTTTGTGGTATAGGTTTTGATAATACAGATGATATTATAGAACACATGGGAACCCATATAAAAGAAAGACCATTTGTATGCAAAGAGTGTGGTCAACGTTTTACTCAAAAGTGCAGTCTGACAGTACACACAAGAATCCACACAAATGAAAGGCCATTTATTTGTAAAGAGTGTGGTAAAGGTTTTGTTCAAAGTGGTAGTTTGAACGTTCACATGAGAACCCACACAAATGAAAGGCCATTTGTTTGTAATGTTTGTGGTAAAGGGTTTAATCAAAGTGGAGATTTGAAATCACACACAAACATCCACTTGGACAAAAGGCCATTTTCATGTGAAATTTGTGAGAAGGCATTTCATGACAAGTCAAACCTCAGAGCTCACAGGAGAATACACACAAATGAACGACCATTTCAATGTTCAGAGTGTGATAAATCTTTTCAACAAAGCAGTAATTTGAAGAGACACATGAGGAGCCACACAGATGAAAGGCCTTTTTCGTGCACAGAGTGTGGAAAATCGTTTCGTTGTAATTCAACCTTAAAGGAACACATGACTAAGCACACAAATGAAAGACAGTACGTGTGTCCACAATGTGGTAAAAATTTCAGAACAAACAGTGACATGAGAAAGCATATGAGAATTCACTCGGATCTGAAACCTTACATCTGTACAGTGTGTGGTAAAGGTTTCCGGATAAACGGCAATCTGAAAATACACATGAGGGTTCATTCTAATGAAAGACCATGTGTGTGCACAGTATGTGGTAAAGCATTCCCTGCAAATAGTGATGTGAAGAGACACATGAAAATCCACTTGCGAAATTTACCGAGTAAAGAATTACCGCAAGGTTTCAATGAAGTGAAAATTTTAAAGCCTTGCAGTACACATGAGAATCCATGAAAAAAGGCTGTGCTCTCCCTAGCATAGGGAAAACATGGCGATAGCACCATGCCATGCTGGCCACCCAGGCAACCTGCCATGCTTGAGATGTAGTAAACTTGTCATTGTGTCTTAGGGTATGTTGCTCTCTGCAGCTTGCCATTAAATTCTACAAATTACAATCCAGTTCTGTAGAAATTTAATTGTATTTCTAGAGAATACTATAAAGAATATTATACAGAAATTTAAAGATTTGATTGACAAGCATTATCTATATTGCAAAAGTAGTAAATTATACAATATAATTTTCCCCATTTGGGCTTTTTCAACAAGATGTGTATTTTTGTCGGATTGAAAATTGAAAATGTTTTAATTGACTTTTTATCAAAAGATGTCTACTTTTACATGATTACAAAATTGATAGACTACATGTACAGATCATTCCATAAACCTTTATGCAAACTGATTTTCTGTTCACATTTAGAAGATGTCAGTCTGATTCAAGTGAAATAGTGATGAAGACAAAAACAAACATGTAATCATAATACAAAGAATTATTCAAGCAAAACTACAACAATGATATCAAACTGAACAGCTAGCTGGCCTTGATGCATTTGTATAGCTATGTATAACATATAGTATTTGGTAAAACTAAGGCAATGTTACTGTACATGTAATGTGACAAAGACAAAGTGAACATCAAATGGTTGCCAAGTTTGACAGGCCGTGGTGCAAGTAGCTGTGATGATTACAATAGAAAAGTTCCTATCTGCTACACCAAATCGTCACATGTTATTAGCCCAAGGGGCATTGATTGATGTTTGTAGCATGTAGCACAGATGGGCTGTAGGAATGACCCATGTCTGTCTGTCTGTCTGTCTGTCTGTCTGTCTGTCTGTGGCCAGCCATATCTTCGACATCCATGACTCAATTTAAAACAAACCTGGCAAAAATGTCGATCACTATAGAGTGCATATCCATGTCACTTAATTTTGCAACCTTCACCATTATGACAAAATGGCAGCCATAGACATTTTGCCTCGTATCTCTCAAAGTTTGATACATACAGACACCATTCAAGTGTCTAACCCTGAATTATCAATAATAAGCTTTCTATTGAACCTCAACTTTTGACCTTGACCAATATTTTCAAGGTCAAATAGCCGGAATTCATCTTTCTACTGTAACTCGAGAAGTTGAATATACAGAGAATCCATTTAAGTGTCTACACTCAAATGTAAGCTTTCTTTGTATACCATGAACTTTGGCCTTGACCCCAGTCTTCAAGGTATGAGATGTCGAGTCATGTGGAGTACACAAACCACGAGTCTGTAATCTATAATTATGTATACATACTGTAATATTCCTAGGTGGGTGTTGTCACATCTGTAGTTAGTTCCACCCAAGCAACTAGACAATAAAGACGTAGTGAACATACTCGGTGTATTTTGTGTGTTCTTTCCCTCTTTAGACTCGCCCGATTCCGCCTGTGAGCTACATCGAGAGAGTCTCTCAGTTCACAGTGAGTTTATAATTCAATTGTAGGATGTATGTAAGCTGTCTCAGATGACTGTCATTTCAGTTAATACTGCTACTATCTGATAACTGACTTTCATCATTTCATTGGTTGTCACATATGAATGCATCTTCCCAACCATAACATTTTGAATGAGACAATTTTTCATCTCTCCTCATATGTATAAACTAAGTGATCACTTGCCTGTCTTGTATCATCATGCCAGCTTGCATGATATTCGGAGTTGGTATTTCACAATAAATACTTGGATGGGGCGAGTCATATTGGTCTTAATGACTTTCATCTTTCTACTATTGGTACTGTATGGAGTGATAAGGATGACGAAGTACAACGAGATCACATTTTCAAAACCTTTTATTACAGGTAATATTAAATCTTACACAACAGGTGAATAACGAAACGAATTTGTGCGCTTGATTTTTAAGTGTTGCATCGATCATATATAATTAGTTTAATTGTCCATATGAAACAATCTTTACAATGAAATATACTGACAATATTTCACATCTACAGAGTTTCTTAATTGACCTTGTATACAATAAAGTGGTGATATATGAAAGAGATGTTTTGACAATGCGGCACTGGTGTTGACTCTTCCAACAGTCCAATCTCACTCAATTCACGAGGTCGGCAAATATACGATGGGTAAATTGTTGAATCTGACATCAATATCCAATCTTTTTGTAATTCACAATAGCTGTGCTTTGCTTTGCTTTGAGGACTGGCTGCCTACTAATTACCAATGCTCTGCCTTTACCACACCATCTAGCTACACAACTTATTCAACATTTATTTATGGTAATCCATTTTACATAATTAATCTACAAATAAAAAAAATATGTCATTTTTTAAACCACTCACAGTCTGGTCATTGCCCCCCCCCCCCAACACACACACACACACACACACACACACACACACAGAATACAATCTGAAGAGTTTAATTTTTCATTGATGTTCACATATTATCGCATTACATTAGTGTTTTTGTATAGTGATAGGTACAAAAAACGTATCTAGGTATACCCCCACGAATATCTGTTTATTTGCTGGTTTATTTAATTATTTTATTTGTCCCTATACTTGCCGTTCGTTTGCTTGTTCATTTGTCATTTATTTGATAGTTTATTTATTTATTTTGTTTTGTTTTGTTTTGTTTGTCACACGGTTCCTGGGTGCCCTGTGGGGAATACTCGCCAAATTCAACGTGGGTGCTGACCCAATCTGATTAAAATCCGATGTAGATGTCGGCTAATCGTGCATTGCTATCTTACCATCGTTATTTAGCTTGAATTGACCTTCGTAGTACATGTTTACATTTTTTAGCCTGATCGCCTCCTAAAAAATGTAAACATGTACTACGAAGGTCAATTCAAGCTAAATAACGATGGTAAGATAGCAATGCACGATTAGCCGACATCTACATCGGATTTCAATCAGATTTCGATTGGTGCTGACCGAGGTAGCCGCGATACGCATGCGTGTGTGTTGTTCTCGTCTTTTCTCGCCGTATTTGAGAATATCCCTGAGACATCTCAGAGACATTTGATCCGGGGACTTTCTTCAGGGCTACTGTTAGTCCCGAGCCCGGAGACTTTACAGTTCTTGGGCAACAGGGGGTGACTTAATTTAAGACATGTCAGAGAACGAATTGGACAGTGAAGAATGTGATGACAATATCACTACTGATAAAGGAGACAACAATGATGGCACAAACACCATCACCGATAACAATGATCCCGACGGATTCGACAGTGAGGGTGAGACTGGTCACGGATATGAAGGAAGACTACCTGGTAAAACAGTTAGTGAACCATTACTCGTACATAACGATGACCACACAGATACTGACCTAGTTGCAGCTAAATGGCAGAAGTCTCAGATGAAAATAGCGATGGATAGCAGAGAAGAAACCGAAGATAGCGATTTCGCCACTAATGTAACAAGTCTGTATACGTAGCCATCTTAGGGACCGGACAGAATTTACGGCAGGGGGGGGGGGCCTGGGGAGAAATTGGGGGGGGCCATGAAAAAAATGGGAGGCTTGAAGGGGGGGCCATGAAAATTCTCATGGTTTGAAAGGGGGGGCTGCGAAATATTTTGTCATTGAAAAAAATTAATATGTTAGAAAATTTAGCATTGCATGAGATAGCACTTGATATCGCCTATAATATTGAATGTCTACACTTTCATTTATGTATTAAAATGGAAGTGTGTACGTTTGTATGTACCTATTTAGTGAAGCATAAAAACACTACTCAAGATTAATTTGATACACCCTGAATTACTCTTATATACTCCAAGTTGTTCACACACACACACACACTTACACACACACATATGTATACATACATACATACATTTTAGCACTGTGGAAACAGATTCAGTGTGTAATTACCATCAAGGATATATATATATATATACTAATTGTTCTTTTCTCTTTCCTTCTTCTTATATATATATATCACATAAATTACAGGTCCTATGCTAGTATATTACCATATATATATATATATATATATATATATATATAACTCGGTGAGTATCAATCTGCTAAGACAGTGCTCTATACCGCAGTGGCAGAGCGTAATAGTTTTGGTAGTACTGGAACTCTTTCTTGGGTGTAACTCGGAGTTTCACGCATATTGCGATCATCAGACACCAGGTGTCTGATGATCGCAATATGCGTGAAACTCCGAGTTACACCCAAGAAAGAGTTCCAGTACTACCAAAACTATATATATATATATATATATATATATATATATATATATATATATATATATATATATATATATATATATATATCTAGTATATTACCATATAAATATATATATATATATATATATATATATATATATATATATATATATATATATATATATATATATATATATATATATATATATACTAGTATATATATATATGACCTGTAATTTATGTGATTAAAAAGTGACCTTTTGGTGTAAAATGTAAATACAAAAACGTCTGGCCAGATTAATTTGAAGATGTGAGGCAAGACTTGTCTTTCTTTCTATCTAAAACCAGTGAAATTAAACTATTTCCCTCCTCAGCATCATCAAATGCATCTATCTGTACTAAATATTGTAAAGCATTTAGATGTCTGCGTGGTGTTAAGTGTTTTTTCATCAGTGACTTTGCACTAACTTTGGTAGTTGCCTTCTGGCCGTATTTTCCTACAACCTTATCCACAAGTTGCTCTCTAAAAACAGTTAACAACAGTCTTTTTGCTTGACTAATTGTTCTTTTCTCTTTCCTTCTTCTTACTTTTACTTTTTTGAATGGTTTAGAAAACTGTGAGTAATACTCATCTGATCACTGTACAGTGTATTGAATACAATTCTGAATTTGCTATCCCCATCATGAAGTCACAAATGCCTGACACTATAGGTTTAAATATGTATGGTTTTGGAACTGAAAGCATATTGATTACATCTAAGTATTCCACAACATTCCGAATTTCTTTGCACTTTCATGAAGTCACAAATGTCTTACATTTACATGTGTATTGGTAATGCATTTGGTGTAGGAAAGTGAAAGCTATATTTGTCAGACCTCAGTGTGCATAAAATCCTTAGTTTGCTAGAACTTCATGACATCACAAATGTCTGACATTAGATAGTTATTGTGTTATGAGTATAAATAGATATTTGAATACACTATGTAGGTGATGTGATGTCCTTAGATACTCCCCACAAATGTCCCCACTACAGTTTTTCACAAATCACGCATGTGAATGTGTGTTTACTCTGTGCCTGTGTTTCTGTGTATGTATCAGTGAATGACAGTTAAAACCACCACATCAAATGCCTTGGTATTAAGTGATGACTACTTATGGTGTCTAGTTGGGAAATAAACAACATTATACCACATGTGTATGATTACATGTATGGTCAAAATCTTTTATTTTGTTTTGTTTTCTAAAAAACTTCCTCTACAACTACTAAGTTGTTTGGGCTGAAATAGTAACATAATAGTAGTACCAAAAGAAATATTACAATTGTGCTACAGTAACAAAACAAATTTGTACTCTTTTTAGTTATTGTAGGGGGCAGGATATTGTGCACTTTTTTTCTTTTTTCTTTTTCTTTTTTTTTTTTTGGGGGGGGGGGCCATGAAATTTTTATACTTTTGAAAGGGGGGGGCTGTGAAATTTTGGTCACAGTGGATGGGGGGGGGGCCAGGAAAAAAACCAAGTCAGAGATAATTTCTCCCCAGGCCCCCCCCCCTGCCGTAAATTCTGTCCGGTCCCTTAGCTTTCTTTAACTTGTTTGGGTGATACGTTTTGATTGGGTTCTGTAGATCCTATTAAACTGTGTTTATGGGTTCTTTTGTATTACCCTAAAGCTTACAGTGTCATGGTGTCCTGATGCAGATATATATGTGTATCTCAGTGACCTTGCTGCACATCATATTGTCATTTCTCAGACATTGTGAGTGGACAGTAAGTGCATATCATTATCTTGGAATTCGCAAATGCATCTCGTAATAGTATTTATTGACCTTTGACCTTTGATCCTATCTAGCCTGACTTGATTTTCCTCTTTCGCGAAAAAAGTGGGGATGTTCATGAATATCACAGGTACCTGTGAGCTGAGAATCGGTTCTGTATATTATTATTACAGTATCAATACTTTATTTATACAGTACTTGGCGAAGAAAGCAGCTGCGCTAGAATGCTGATACATCCGTGGTATTAAAAATAAAGTAACAGTTACACCAGATAATAACTATAAATATACGGATAGCAAAAAGATACTAATACAACGAAAACATTAATAATACCGTACAATTCCAGAAAAAGGTTACGGTTATATTCATACTAGTAATTACTACAGAGCCGATACTCAACACATTGGTTACTGTGCAGTCTACTATGAAGACCAGTATATTCACAACGATGGGTCAATCAGTGAGGATAGTGTTGTAGTGTTAGTCATACACGTCTATAGGCAGCTTAGGCTAATTGTACAGTTACTGCGATACTGATTAAGGCAACATAACTTCTCATCATATCAACGCCCAAATGCAGGTAAAATTGAAAATTTTGCTTGTGAAATATAGTTGATTACTGGCAAGTCTGTAAATTGGACGAAATAATGTGACGAAATCCAGAGTTTTTGCTTGTAACAGACTTGAAAATAAAATGTTTCACCGACACTTAGTAAGGAAACTGGGTTTTTTTGTTTTTTCCTTTTTCGGGAAACTGAATTGAATTGAGATCACTAGAATTGTTATGTTGATGTTTAGAAAATATGTTTTACCAATTATGAACTTTAAACGAATTGTTTTCAAGGTAGGAATAGAAGAAACGACTGTTCAGTTTATGTAAGAAGTCCAAGGTTCATTCTTTATTGTGCTCAGAGTTTATCAGCGTGGGTAAGTTTGCCAGTAAGATTTCTTTGTCTGTGGTTTGAATTAACAACTTTTTCTCAACAGCTTAGTTAAATGAAACAGTCACATTGACATACCTCCATTAAAATGTACATGAAATGATCATGATGATTGTTATAAGATGTGTAAAATATGAGTTGCTCTAAATACAAAAGGGGGCTAGCCAATTCACTGTGATGTTCAGATACTTCGTTACCTGGTCATACTCCATACGAGGGCTGTCTCAGACCACTAAAGTTAGTGATCTGAGGGACTATGCAGTACGACCAGCTAATGAAGTAACTCAACAGTGCAGTTCATAGTCTAAAAGAGAATGGAATCTATAGTAAAAAGACGCCCCCTGACACGAGAAATCGCGCCAGGCCCTGCCATAGTGTTACTGCTAAGAACTTGTGACTATCCCAATGGGGAAAAATATGACCATATATTATAATATACAGAAGAAAGGTTCCGGAAATTTCAACTTTATCCGATAACAATTTGTGTCACGGTGTTCTCAATCGACATCTGTTATATTGAAATTAAATACAAAACTCATTCCGCAACTGTTAAGTTTTGTTGTTATCATTCATTTTGAAGACAAGAATGTTTTAACGTCCTTTCCATTTCTAGGGAGATCGTATGTGGACATTTTCCGTTGGGTTATATCTCGTTGCCATACAAGTCAATTCATTGCGACTTGCTGCAATCTATGGATTGTGTCTTGGGTTGTCGTCACTAATGTTTGGCGCCCTCATCGGTGAATGGATTGACAGAAATCCCCGACTTGCAGGTAAATACTTCACGCTGGCGAGGGCATAATTTCTACTAAGGGAGCGAATCGTACCTCTTTGCGATATATCTCGGACAGTGCCTAAAGAGGCCTGGTAGTAAGTCACTTGTGAGAAGGGAATATGCCACCGCACTATAGTTAATATTACTGAATAGTTCTTTAAGTATAAACACTGTCTTGTCTCCTTAGAAGTCCAGTGAGCTATGAGGGCCATCCCACATGGGTTCAGTGTTAATGCAGGAGGAAACCGGAGTACCCGGGCGAAACCTGCGTTGTTCGAGTCAAACTGAATGACACTCTTCTTACTTACAGCGTGGTAAATTTAATCAAACCCTAAATGGGTTCGAACCCTGACAGCAGTGGTAAGAGACAAGTGATTTGGCCATCGACGACCCGTCGTTCTCATTTTTTTGTGCATGATAAAATTTGAATGCGTTTTCATGAATTCAAGATTATTATATTTTATCGTTGACAGTGGTGAGGATATCGTTGCTGATTCAGAACTCAACTATAATTGTGTGTGCAGTTATTCTTGGTCTACTGCTGTTTTTGGGATCTGATATTCATGCCATATGGAATGGAGGATTGACGTACTTACTACAAGGCCTGGTTATAATGTTTGGTTGTTTTGCTAACTTAGCCAGTATTGCTAACAAGATATCAATACAGAAAGACTGGGTGGTAGTAGTCTCAGGCTCTGACAAGGGAAAATTAGCAAGTGAGTTTATTTCATTACTTTGTTTAAGATTTAGTACTCGGGAATCGATTCGTGTGTGAAACCCTCCTTGTTATTCAGGTAGCGATACATAGTCGTCAAGAGAAAAATAATTTCCAGGATAAATTTGTTCTCTTGATCACACTAATCTAATTATACATGTACTGATGTATGTTTACACAAGGATTGATGTTAAAGTACATTTTGTATTACCACCATGTATTATCGTTCGTAACTTAGTTTCACAGACGGTTTCCATGGCTTCACTGAACTAGGATTTCCTTTAAAGTGCCACTATGAATTACCAGCCCGGACACTTATTCTCTGTTTTTATTTTTAGTGTAACAGTTGTAGTCTTTTCAGTGACTTGAGGAAGGCAAAGGCGATGTTAACCGATAGTGACTATTCTGCTCTACGAATCATTTTCTGGTCCCATTGCAAACCAGATTATCGTAAATGGATATGGAACACCTAAGACAGTAGTTTCAACTATAATCATTGAGTGTCTAGACTGTAAGATACGTCGTGCCATTCCGCCCTCACCGTTGACCGATGCATGAGGGCGCCCCGTTACGGCATACGTTACAGACTATTGCGTAAATCTGAAAATATCAGGTACAATCTCACAATCTGTTATTATCACTTCTTTTCAGATATAAATGCCACCATACGTCGTATTGACCTTGTTATCAATATAGTGGCTCCTATTGTGGTTGGACAGATCATGACATTTGCTTCTATGTTTGCTGGAACAGTGTTTATTGCATCCTGGAATCTGGTGTCTGGTTTTGTAGAATACTACCTCTTGTTGGTGGTGTATAACAGAGTGCCTGCATTGGCAGTAAAGCAAAATAAAACATGTTCAGGTAAATACAACAACATGTTCTATGCTATCTACATGTAAATTATTCCTAATTAACCGTATACTATATCGGTTGAGTGCTAAACATAAATTGGTCGAATAGAGTTGATATTTTCGTCACTTGGTTTTTACATCTGATACACAGAACCATAAGCTTCACGTCCGGGCTAAGACCGTTCGTCTAATCGGGTCAAATAATCATGGCATGTAGTACGGGGGAGCGACATCTTCTATCGATTAGGTTATTTGATGAGATGATGAACTACATATTTAGTTGATTTCTGATAAATTTCGTCAGTCGCCTAACTAAATCTACACTGATGGTAACCCAATAACTTATGAGAGGTGCCGATTGTTCCATAGAATTCCAACACATATTTAATCTTTATCCCTAGCTTTATTTTCAATGTTACTGAACAATGTTTTTAAAGTTTTTTTGCCCCCTAGTACAGTTACATCAAGTTTCCTTTGAATACTTCAATTCACGCACGATAGAAAACATGTCATGTTACAAAAAGTACATATCGATCATACGTTTCCAAATTTAGTTTTCCTATTAATAGTGGTGATGTAACGACTTTTATGGAGTTTTTTACAATCTATTTTTTTAGTTGCAATTCTGCTACTAACCAGATGTAAACTGTATGTCTATGTATTCAAGTGATTCACAAAATCAACAAACTTTACAACACTTTGTTATCGCCGATATTTTTACCAAATTATGTGGAATTTAAAGCTTACATTCTTAGAGATAGTCCTAGGAAATTGTTAATGATTCAAATGTCTCATTAGTCTTCATAGAATGTTTACCAAAACGTAATCAGTTGTAGCCACTTCCATAAGGGAGGTGTGTAGCAAATTCCATTATAATTAGTTGTTTTTTTTGACAGACAGACAGACAGACAGACAGACAGACAGACAGACAGACAGAAGCAAAACATAACCTTCCCTTACGGAAGGTAAAATATATCATGTAATGACCAGATGTCTTGATTTTCTGTCGAAACTATTAAACCTAGATAAAGTTGAGATGGAGTTTGAAAATGGTGACTCAGACGATATTGTTGGCAAACCAGAATGTGGAAATGATAATGATGGGACTGGACCACATGATAAGAAAGATGAAGAAAAGAATGTGAAAAAAGAAAAGTCTCCGAACCAAATCTTTAGTGCCTTCATAGTATTAGTAAAGGGTTGGAAGATATACATGAGTTATCAAGTCCACTTTGCAGGTTTAGGACTAGCATTTCTTTATATGACTGTTTTGTCATGTGGAGCCATAAGCATTGGGTATGCTTACTCACAAGGGGTTCCAGAATGGATAATTGGTATATTCCAAGGAGCTGGGTCGATATCTGGTGTTCTTGGAACTGTGCTTTATCCATTTCTGAGAAAGAGGGTTGGACTTGAAAGAACTGGACTATGGGCTATCACTGAAGAAATGTCAAGCCTTGTCTTGTGTGTTATCTGTATTTGGACCCCAGGTAGCCCATTTAGCCTAAGTGATGCCGCCAGTAATTTTGATAATGATACGTCATCGGTAACTATGGTAACAGCTATATCGGCACTAACAATAAAAGTACCAAGTGCAGAGAATAACAGTTTCATATTCCCTCTGGAAGATCAGGAACAGCATGTCATGAATTACAAAACACTAACTGAAAATGACTGGACCCTTGCGATAGTTTCAAATACCAGTCAGAGTATTACCAGTACAATTGCACCAAATGCAGGTGATCCGAGTGATGCACCAGAGTCCTACATTTCTATTGCATTCTTCTTCACGGGAATAGTTTGTGCCCGACTAGGTATGTACTAAGATGAAAACAAACAAAGCAACGACCTTTTAAGAATAGACTCTAAGATATAGTCACCGTTGGCGTTTCTCTGAATGATGAGACTTCAGTGATGGAGATTAATGAAGCGCTGGAAACGACCGGACATCGTCTAGACACATAGTGTTTATGACAGAATCAGTGGTCATATGTACAATGTTTTGTATTAATATAAATCATAATTCCACAGATTGTTGTGTTAAGGTTTTCACAAACGTTTTATACAGCTAACCCAATAATCTGAATAATTATATTTACTTCAAAATCACCAAAATGATATTTTCATCGACAGGGTCGTAAGCCTTTTAGCATTTCCTTGATTCAAAATTGTTGTTTCATAATTGTTCATTCTACATGTATTTAGGCCTACGTGTACAGTACTAACATCTGCAAACATAATTACTAATTGTCTGATTTCTTGTCCTCACAGGATTGTGGTGCTTTGACCTCGTTGTGACCCAGTTGTTTCAAGAGAACGTTATGGAAACACAACGTGGAGTGGTAAACGGTGTCCAGAACTCACTAAATAGTTTAATGGAAATCTTACAATTTACACTTGTTATAATCTTACCCAAACCAGAAACGTTTGGTATCCTCATCATGCTCTCATTCATATTTGTATCAGCTGGAGGTGTTTTGTACACAGTATATTGCTATAAAGTCCGTGGACACATCATACCATTTCATAACATAGAAACATGTAAAAAGGAAACACTGAACACCACAGATAACATTGAAAATGATGTTACATAGCCGGACATATCAGACTGGGCTGTTGAACTTGGCTGTTGGACTGGGATGCAGAGATGGACTGTTTGTCCAGTTGGACTTGGCTATTGACAAATGAAACGAAATTCAATATAGTGAATAAAAATACACTTTGATAAATATTTTGATTCTGTCTGATATTCCTCAAAGCTGTGATACGTAAATCGATATCACATTAGACATGTAGAGGGTATCCTTTTAGGGGATCCATAGGATTATAATACGATGCAATATGGTACCGTGGTGTGGTATAGTTCGGTCCAGGATAATAAGATGGTGTAAAGTATAGTACGTTCCTATCACTAGAGACACAATGCAGTATAGTTTGGTATGGTAGAGTTTTCCATATTGTATAGCTATCTTATATTGTCAAGACACGGTATTTACATCAAATAGAGTTAAGAAAATGTCCCAGCACACCTCAGTGTTGTACGATGTTTCTCACAGAAAATATGCACACATGGTGACATGCAGGGGTTAGGGAGGTCTTAATTTTGCTAGTCCAGTTTCTGACGGACCGTATGCCGTTCTACATACGATTCAGTTCCTAGTATGAAGATAACGTAGTACGACAAACGGTCCGTCAGGAATTAAACTATAAGTTTGCAGTCACCAGAATAAAATACACTAGCAATGCATTTCGGCGTTCGAAGCATATGCATTAAAGTACACGCACCAAACCAAGAAATATATAGTAGCCATGCTTGCGTGGCTTTTATGGGTTCATCCTGACTAAAGTCACTCCACCCCACACCCCCCACCCCCCCACCACCACCACACATACCAAAATATGTAATGCTACAACTGTTGATGGAATTACTCAAAAATGACGAGAAAACACCATGCTAATCATAATGGGGCAGTTGGTCGATTAAATTGATAATTACAAAGTTAAGGTAAGTGTAGGTTTATATATATGTGATTATTTCAACTATTCAATCAATTCCTAATCATCTCAGTGTACCAGTTTTGGTGCCAAGACTAGATTCCCTAGAAATGACAATACAAACGTTAGAAAGATAGGACGAACCATTTATTAGGCCCCTTTCAACGATAATTTTCGCCTAGATATTCGTTGTGTTGCCATCTCACCATCAGTGAGTCAGTGACGGTGCGGGATTTTTTACTGATACGGCCTTAAAGGTTTTTATTTTCTGCTCAAATTTTAGAAATGCTGAATGAAATTTTTTCCAGCAACATTCGATGATAAATGTACATAACGTGATGGTTGAGATCAGTGGTTTTATGTAGGATAAAAAACATGGTTCTTTTTTAGCTGGGGGGGGGGGGAGTTGAACCACTGTAGTTTTCATTTTTTTTTAAAACTATTTTACTTTTAATGGAACCTGTTTTGTACCCCTAAATGCAAATATTTCGTTAAAAGTGCCAATCGAGAAAAGTAAGAAGTTTCACGTACATTAAAGTGTCATCATTTTCGGTCTGTCAACATTTTCCTCACTACATACTGGCATACTACTACATACTGGCATACTACTACATACTGGTTTGGAATTTATTGTGCTGTCTAAAACAATTATCAATTTTGGCCAATTAAGTTATAAGGGGTTGGTGATGTGGGGGGGGGGGTCTGAGGCCTAATATAACTAAATAAATTTAATAGTTGTTTATCCAACACTGATCTCGCCCCTAACTTGTAAACATTTATGATCATTGATGTGAATTTTGCTTTGCATAGACTGATTACGCTCAAAAAAACTAATCAGCTCACGTTATATAGAGAGAGTGTTTCACTGTAATTGGGGGTTTGGGTATAAAGATGACAGACAGACAAACCGTGCAGACAGACAGACAGACTCGCCATCTTAACACCTCCCCTTGATGTATACAGGAAGCATAACAAGGGACAATGCGACATGGGAGCTGTAGGTCTATACATTTCAGGCATGAATTATTGAGCAGCTGATAACCTATATGTAAAGTTGAAAGGTTAGGTAACTAAAACTGATCAAAGATCACTCCTAAACAATACCGATCAGGTGTTTCAAAGTAAACACGATAAACGCACTGTTTACACAAACACCGTCATGTTACAGGTAGATTGATATAACTGATCTACCGTAGCAGTAGAAATATGTCCTTGTGTGATTCAGAGCTGGAGAGTTGTATTTGATATTATGCACGTGTAATGTAAGCCAACCAGGAGTTGTAGTAATATAGATACGTGTTTATATAGTACTACCAAGAAACCAGAAATAATGTGTAGTGGTACATGGTCCGATGGAAGGGCGTACGTGCCTTGTCCGTAACGTGGCACTCAGTAAGTTAAGTAATCAAGGACGCTACAGGTTTGAACTGTGTATATGGTGATCTTGATAACAAATTATTGTAACTTGAAATAGTATATGACATAAACCAAGATGGATGTATCTGACGAGAAACAACAGTTTGTAAACACACTCCACGGGACAGACACTGTTGATGGAGACTCCAGAGACTCGCAGTTTGGTCATGATCGGTACGCTGACGGAGGAGGCTTTGAATCAGATAGTGAAGACGATATTCTCGATCTGGATCTTCGACAGTCAACGCCACTCGAGGAATTGCCGATCAGTCATCGAGATACAGAAGTACTTTTACACGATGTACAGTATCAACCAAAACAAGGTCTGTCTGTTCTATCAGGTAATAACAGTCTTTCGGTGTTTGTGTTGTTGTTGAGACACCCCTTCAAATTTACGAAACTGGGTTGTTTAATTTTGTTTTATTTTAACATTGGTGGTTTTACAAACGTCAGGTCACATACCTTGTTCACCAAGTAATTAACTGGAAAGATGACACACCTAGATATCACATAGCCCTCTATAATATACACATGTAAGAGGAACTGTAATGCCGGCAATAACAACTCGAAAT
>NC_135552.1:23679680-23764680 GCF_964340395.1 Glandiceps talaboti
GGTAGGATGACAAATAGACAACTACTATATACTGATTTATAATACACCCAAAGATAACACAAGTATTTGCTATCCCATATTTCAGGTCTGAATGCCATCCTCCTACGCATCGACTTAGTCAATGGTATACTGGCACCAATCTTCATTGGATGGGTGATGGCCTTTGGGTCTATGCTAGCTGGTGCTTTGGTAATGGCAGGGTGGAATTTACTTGCTGGACTTCTGGAGTATTATCTTATGTGGAAAGTTTACTCAGCAGTGCCTGCTTTGAGTGTCAAGAAAAAGAAAACTTTTTCACATGGTAAAATATTTCAATTCCTTGAATAATGAGAAAATGGGAAATTATGTAGAAATGAGTACAGTACAGTATAATATAGCACAGTACAGTACAGTACAATACAGTACAGTATAATATAGTATGTCCATAACACATAAATACAGCACAGGGCAGCACAGCACAGCAGAGTACAATGGAGTACAAACACTTGCAATACAATACAATACAGTACAGTGCAATACAGTATAGTACAGTACAAAACGCTTGCTGTAAAGTCATTGTTTGATATATTTACAATGAACACTTTATACATATTTCCTTGCTTTCCTCTAAAAGTCAGGTATACATTCCATGGAAGGAATATGGCTTATTACTCCTCACAGCAAACAGTGGTCTGGTATGGGCATACTTTGGACACTAATATAACAATCCTGCATGGTCTGGGCAAATACTCCAACAATCTTCCAACTTCAATAAGTACCGGTACCCTTTTTCTTACACAACTATACCATGTTTCATTGAAAATACATAATAGTTCATTTTATGTTAACATCAATGAAACATTATTTCAACTTGTATCTCTTATCAGAATCCAATTATGCAGAAGTGAATGGTAATATAGCTGATGAACATGAGGAATCGGAGATGGTGAACCCTGCTGATAGAATGTTTTCTGTTGGAAGTGACAGCGAGTCTAGTGATGCAGAGATCAATGTTTCAAGGGAAGACCTCAGTAGAGGAAGACAACAAGAAAATAATGCAAAGCTACATGGACAAGACATCAAACTAAAATCCATCAAAGACGAGAGGGAATTGAAAAAAGAACGGTGGCAAAATGTGAGGACATTGTTCGGTTGTTGCATCAAGTTTGGTAAAGGATGGCGGACATACATCAGTTACAAAGTGTGTATGGCTGGATTTGGTTCAGCACTTCTTTACTTGAATGTGTTGGGTTTCAGTGCAGTATCAACTGGCTATGCCTACTCACAGGGAGTGGGTGCATGGATACTTGGTATGCTGTTAGCGGGTGGATCAATTGCGGGCATATTAGGAACAATACTATTTCCTTTCCTGAGAAAGAAAATAGGTCTTGAAAGGACTGGCCTGTGGGCAATCACTGGTGAAATCCTATGTCTGTCATTGTGTGTTGTCTCTGTGTGGGCTCCTGGAAGTCCATTAGATTTACATCACAGATACCCCGTAGAGTCAAATGTTACAGACAGTCCGCTGACATCAACAACGCTGCTGCCTGCCGAAGATTTCACTGCTACCCAGGCCAATTTTACCACAGAGAAACTAGTGACACCAGAGTCATCACTCTACACAACTGACTCATATGTTTCTATAACTTTGCTATTCACTGGAATAATAACCTCAAGAATAGGTAAGTGTTGCACATGTTGATCTCTGATTTGCTATATTAAGTAGATTTCTATCGCCCTTGGCAACATAGAACAAACGTGTCATGTTATTGTGTCATGTTTACCAATTTATTTCAACTGAACATTTTAAATTCAATCATCACCAATAAAATTAGCTGAACTACAAAAGTGGTCTTATAGCAGCTAGCTACTAAACTGGTAATATCAATCCACTCTATTTGTTTACCCTTTTATTTTTTAAGTTTACAGTAAAACACATTCCCTCTGTCATGTGATTGAGGGACTGTGTTGTAAAGTGTACAAGCATATCTCTTGTTACATAGATAACATAAATCAACATCTCACGTTTACCTTTCTTCATAGGACTCTGGTTATTTGATTTGACGATGACTCAACTATTCCAAGAGAACATTCTGGAAACCCAGCGAGGCGTGATAAATGGTGTTCAGAATTCCCTGAATGGTCTAATGGACATGCTTCATTATATCTTGGTGATTATAGCACCACACCCATGGACATTTGGTCTACTAGTTCTTCTATCTTTTATGTTTGTCTGTCTTGGTGGTGGACTTTACGCAGTGTATTCATACAGAGTTCGTGGTCACTTGTGTCACTTTGAGAAATGTGGAATATCTCGTAGGAGGGGTGCAAGCAATGGTTATACGCAACCAGAAGTACCAATCAGTGGAACTGATGTCTAACAAAGTGGAATTTATAGAAACTTTTGATATGTCTTACAAACCCGAAACGTAGATGCAACACAACTTTATTTTGTCATGAACTTTCTATGGCAGTATGTGACACAAACATTCAGTATTAAACTTTTTGGTATGCGAAAATTTTATCAGTTTATATAATTGATGCAAATAATTTTGATATCATGAAAGTACCAGTGCAGGTTTAACATTTAAATGAAGCAGACATATACATATACACGGGTATACCACACATTATTAATTTTGTGTCTTCAACAGAATTGGACACTGCAATGAAAAAATGTCAATATCAGTACACCATTAAAATAGCCTAATTAATTATTAAGTCTCAATCTGCTACTACGCCCTCTAATGGCAGCAAATGAACAAGGCTACAGGTTCTTGTCGAAGGCTTTCGTAAACACTTCTGTATTTGCAATGGTGTGAAATTTTTTTTTTTTTAAATTTACAAAATAATGAAGTCTTTGATGTAAAAGAATGTAATTTCACACTTTTTACTCACATTCTTTACATTTTTTTGCAATGAACCAGATCTATAGGTGAATAATATTGGTTTCCATAACAACAACAAAAGAAAATCAGCATTACTTTTGTACACAATCAAAGATGTTTTCAGTTTATAAGTTAGTGCATGGCCCTTCCAAGTCTATGGTTAGTACTATTGTTGTCACATTTCCTGTTAGATCTTTGTTCAGTGTAGTCTATAGTATTTTTCACTGACATATGTACAGTGGATTATATAACTTTGGGGGCCCATGGAGTACAGCAGACCACTTGTGTTTGGTATGACAAATTTTGTTCATATTTAGTGGGTCTAACACTTCAGGTCAAGTACATGTATTTTACTGTTATAAGTAGAAAGTACACAAGCCACTAACCTAACAGTCACTGCCCAAGTGACAAGTTCAAGTTTTTTTTTGTACAGCTAGGCCACCATTCTACATTCTGCATGACTGAAAATGAGGGGTGGTACTATATGATTAAATTCGTTTATCTTATCATATTTTTATATCTACTGAGTCTGTCCTCTGTTTCTTGGCATATACATCAGATACTGGCCTCCCTCCCAAAACTGGAATTCACATTACCTGACATTTTTAATGCAAGAGGTCACAAGATCAAGCATTTAGATATGAAATGAATCAAGCCTCTAATTTGCTTTCTGCTTTGACGTCACTGACATTAAAATTGTCGACTTACATTAAACTACCATTTTGAGAGCACAATGACATGTGGGCTAACCTCTTATCATTTCACACAGTTACTCAGACTGACTCATAAAACTGAGTTAACAGTATTTTACATGATATGCCATGATAAGTATGTACAGATCAATACATCTATCAGTCTATTTAGCTGACGTAATTGACCAATCCATTGGCGTTTGAAGTATAGAGAGTAATATGATATTATTTCAGTCACTGAAAATCGTTGGTATTGTGTGAGTTTATCAGTAGCATGCTCTGTTAGCATATCAAAAGAAACTGCACATACCTGATAGCATGTAGCTGACACACCGTACAGCCACTTTGGTAATAACATGAAATAAAGAATCCCTGACAAGAGTTTCTTTCTTTGAAATGTCGTAATCATTACTGGTTTATTCTATATAGTGTTTATTACATCTTACTGTAAATCAACTTTTAACCATGAATAATTTTCAGATGATATTTTTGACAAAGTTTTGGCATCAGCAGCAGTAGTAGTACTAATGCCTATGGTGCTAGCATGATCTTCAGTACTCCTGCTTTTGTCTGAATGTGAAACACTCACTGCTGTCGTCTCCTCGACCTCCATGTCTGAGTCGTCTGAATCACTGTGTTGGCTTTCTCTTTCCTCATCTGATGTATCTTCTTTGTCTATTCTGTGTATAACAAAGAAATTTAAAAAAAGACAAGTTTTAGAAAAATATAGAACTTCACCTTACATATCTTATGTCAGCAGAATAATATATTCAAGTTGATATATGAAGGGAATAGGCACTCAGGACTCATGAATATTCAGTGTCCAACTTGAATACATTATTTCTGCTGACTCCCATGATGCAATAGCCTATAGCAGAGATACCCTATCACAAGATCAACTTGATGTTTCTCTGAATTCGCAAATAATTGTAAGTGATGTAACATCGTGAAATGACTCTCCACAACCCACAGGTTATGAAAATGTCTCTATTTCATGTTCCCGTTTACTTAATCGATCCTCAGACCACTAAATTAGGGGGTCTTACTACAAGACTCTGTCCCTCTAAAGACCACTAAATTAGGGGGTCTGAGATCGATCTTATATTGTGGTCCCATAACCTTTGATGTACAAGGTTCCATGGCTCCACATGGCAAGTCAACATACTTTAAACCTTACTGGAAAACAAAACACGTTAAATCAAGTAGTGACTAAAATGCCTCTTTTTGTATATAAACAGTGCACTTAGTAATTCGTAAAAATTAGTCTTTGAGAATTAGTTGAAGGCTGTAAAATTGCAAAATTTTATGGTAGTGAAAATTCATAGGTTTACAGTATTGTATGTCCAGAATTATGTTGAAGTATCAATTGAACTGATACTGTAGACAAATGTTGTGATCTTGGTACAGATGAGTGATTTTGAGCTCTGATATATATAGTTCAACATTTGCAAGGTGAAATGTATTATTATAAATACATACCTATCTGTGTGAGATCTAGAAATGAGCAGAATCTTCATGAAGGAATTGCATAGAGAGCTGACTGGTGGAAGTACATGGGCTGGAGTGTTCAGCATCTGAAAATGAATAGAATACCACACGTTACTGACTGGAACACATTCAAGATCAGCTAAGCTAACACACTGAAATATATTACTACTCAGAAACTGAAAATTATTGAGAGTAATCACAAATGTTCCCTACTTTTCTTTTAAAAAAATGTATGCAGAATTGAAAAATACTCATTCTCACAAACTGCATATACATGTATTTGCATATGCAAACTAAATGAATGTCCTTACAGTGCCTTCCTTATCTAGCTGCTAGACAATTGGACTAACCTTCTTACTTTAAAGGTGACCAAAGGTTGCCACTGAGGGCGCTAACTGCTGTGCCAGGCTAGGGGTACCCATCACCTTTAGTTTGCAACCCCAAAAGTGTCGATCCAAGGTCTTACTACAAGACTCTGTCCCTCTAAGAAAATTTGACATGCCACTGACAGAGCAATTTGTGTTGATCAAATTTTGGTGTTCCCCTATCCTTTCCTATCTGGTGGCTCAGAATAAATCCATGTTTTTAATCAGTTATCATCTAATGACTAAAAAAATTATTTTAATAAACATATTACTACAACCCTATAAATAATATTCTGGTATCTTTCTTAAAACTCTAAGAGTCTCCTTGTACTCACCTCTTTAACAGCAGTTGTATTAGGAGTTCCATGTAATCGGACATCAGTTTTTTTACTAGATTGTTTCACCTCAGTCTTCTCTAGGAATATAGAGAATGGTGTCTGTGGTAGATTCTCTTGTAGTTGTCTCTGTTAGAAAATAAGCAATCAATCTCATCACATTTTTGACACAAAAAATATCTGCAATGGTAGATTAAATAGACAAGTGATAGATCTACGGTCAAAATAGGAATGTATACAATCTTGATTTTCGATTACAAAATAATTGTCATCTGAATGTTTTTCATGATTTGATGTTTTCAACTTTCACACATCTAGGATTCCATTCTTTGGTCACATGATTCAGTGACGAGTCATGTAACCAACCCAGAACATTAAGGCAGGTGAACATGCAAACCCACAGGTGTGGATGAAATTTTCAGTTTACTTTCACTAAATATCAAAATTGTGTGTAGTGTCTCAACGGTTTTCAATATCAATGCTGGGATGGTAACCTACACAAATGAGCTTGCATCAATATGATTTGACGCAAAAAAAAAATTTTTCTAAATGTGAGAAATCAGCGATCTATGAGAGACAATGTTAACAGTATAATGATCACAATACATGATTTACACTTACTGCTGTCATTTCTCGTTGTCTTTCATTTTCCAAGAACTCTTCCTCACTCTTTAATGTCAGAATTGTCTGATCAATATTCATGAGATACAGCTGTGAATTCCGTTGCCATGGTAACGCATCTTCATCTGTGTTCCTCTCATCATGTGGTACAAATACAGCAGCTTTGATACATGCCTTGTCTATCTGATAATTGTATTTAGGATTCTGCTCACTGGGATTGAAGACGAACACTGATGACAAAAAAAACCCCATAAAATTTACATCTACTTCCGGTATATATGAGTTATCGTTAACTAATGCAAGTTTTTCATGTGGTTGTTTTCTCCGTGTAAGACTTTTCCGTCACATACATTTTTTTAATTTCATACAATAATTGATTTCTTTTTGACAGTTTCTGTATCAATTCATCCATCTTCATCATCAGGTCACTAACTATGTTTATAATTCTTCCTGATACATTCCTTACAAAATTTATGTACCATGTTTTTAAAGTATTGTTTACTGAGTTATTCTCACCTACAATTATATTTTTTTATGAAAAATTCAAATTGGATGTACACCAACCAGCTAAAAAAAGTGAGTTTGAGTTATAGATGCATTTGTAACAGTGTTTAGATATACATGTACCTTGATATCAAACTGTACACAGGTATGACCTGTATGCAGAGATATACTGACATGTACTTAGTACACAGGTATGACCTGTATGCAGAGATATACTGACATGTACTTAGTACACAGGTATGTCTGTATGCA
The DNA here is from genome assembly GCF_964340395.1 of Glandiceps talaboti. Taxonomy (NCBI): domain Eukaryota; kingdom Metazoa; phylum Hemichordata; class Enteropneusta; family Spengelidae; genus Glandiceps; species Glandiceps talaboti. The sequence continues at coordinate 23,686,805 of NC_135552.1, forward strand.
GAGATATACTGACATGTACTTAGTACACAAGTATGTCTGTATGCAGAGATATACTGACATGTACTTAGTACACAGGTATGTCCTGTATGCAGAGATATACTGACATGTACTTAGTACACAGGTATGTCTGTATGCAGAGATATACTGACATGTACTTAGTACACAAGTATGTCTGTATGCAGAGATATACTGACATGTACTTAGTACACAGGTATGTCCTGTATGCAGAGATATACTGACATGTACTTAGTACACAGGTATGTCTGTATGCAGTGATATACTGACATGTACTTAGTACACAGGTATGTCCTGTATGCAGAGATATACTGACATTTACTTAGTACACAAGTATGTCTGTATGCAGAGATATACTGACATGTACTTAGTGCACAAGTATGTCTGTATGCAGTGATATACTGACATGTACTTAGTACACAAGAACGTCCTGTATCAATATTCCGAGATATACTGACCTTCAGAATTCTTTGTGACGGCAGCAAAATACTCTGTTAAAGGATCTTTCACCAGTGTTACAAGTTGTAAAGCAACTGTCCAGTGTACTGCAAGAGGTATAATTATAAGAAACTTTTACAGAGCAGTATTTGTAAGTCTGAATAAAAGTTTGATCATTTCATTCAAGTTTGTAAGATTTTAAGATAGAATGGTTGTATTACCAAATGCTGACAAACCATGGTTGTTAGAGTATCTGACCCTAGACACTCACTTTTTAAAAGTCACGTCACTTGATATTTGTCAAATGGCCATGAACTATGGGAATTTTAATGCAGAAGCTGTCCTAAGTTTTTTTCTAAGTTTCTGAATTTGAGTATAAACCTTGGTGCAAAACATGGGGACCTTGTATGCCTAAAATCACTGATGGGAGTGTATACCTACATGGGGACCTTGTATGCCAGACAGGAGTATGAATGGCATTCCATGTTGTTGATCCCCCCCAACAGAAATGAGATAATTTCTAGAATTCTGAATTATTCATACCTGTACATGTTAGGAGATTCCACACTGTCATGTACTTATCAGAGGCAGACACTAAATATTGTGATGACACTGCATTACCAAAGTGAAGATATCTACAAAGTAATCATTCACATACATAGTCAAACACTAATTGAAATGAATGGTGTTAATTTTCAAATGTGGTTGTGGGTCTATACACAATGTGCATGACTAAAAAGACAAAATACACACCATTAGAAGTGGTGATGGGTGTGATAGATTACAATTATGCAAAAATATAATATTGACAGAGATAGAATTGTCATCATCCACTTCCCTTTTTACCTCAATTTTAATCTACTCAGTTCCTGGACTAAAGTACATGCATTACTACTACATACCTGATTGTATTTGTTTTCTCTACAGGTTGTGAAAGTACGGTTTTCAAATCATTTGTTGTTGGGTCCCAGAGAGTGATTGCGTGTGTAAAAGCAACAGCCAGCAGAGACCCGTCTGATGAAAAGGCAGCATTGTCAGCTGGCTGGTCATGATAAAAACCAACTGACTGACAGTTCCAACAAACATTCTTACCTGCAATGGAACACATACAGGGTTTACATTTTGTTATATCAAATCAAAGTATATATGCGATAGAAAAGCCTTGAATTGGTGGTATGCATTGCATGAAATACGTTCTACATTTCTCTAGATGAAATACTTAAAATATCTTAACTTAATATGCCATATTATAATTACATATTTACGTATAACTACTTACACTGCTTCCGAACAGCACCCCTAGTGGCTACACTACAAATTCTTTTGTCTTTCTGATTACCGGAATACCACGATGGGAGCTGTTTTTTCAGTGTTTTTGTTACATGTAAAGGTGGTAACAGGGGTGGTAAGCAGGTAAAATCTACCTGAGTTCCCCTAATATTTTACTGGGTTCCTCACCAAAATTAATATGGTACAATGTTATTGAAAACTATGCCAGTTTTACCAAATATATTTCCCTTTCTGTTACTAGGGTTCTCCAACCTTTAGCTAACACACAGTGTTTGGTGTTGCCTAGTAAATTACCCATGGAGGGTTTTAAGCCAAGGATTGAACTCTGAACTCTGTAATCATTGATTAACCAACTGTATATATAATTAGTTAACAAAATGAACTTACGATAGATATCTGAGTCATCAACCAGAGTCCAAAGTTTGAATTTACCATCCTGACTAGCAGTGACAGCCATTGGTGTGCAATCCACTTTGTTGTTGTATGGCTTCATACAAAGTGCATTGACCTTGTCTTGGTGTGGCAGCTCTACGCAGGTGTTTAACACAAAACTAAAAATGCACAAATTATTAGAAGTAAATGACAGTGAATCATTTGGAAAGTCATTGAAAGAAGACTTTGTGAAAATCTATTTACCAGTGTACCCTCTAAAAGTCAAGATAATGTGCCACCAATGCATACAATGTTTAGTGTCACACCAATATTTGATATTCTCTTACCTCTTACTATGTAGTGATTCACAAGAAATCCCAGTTTATCTCATTTTGACTTACAACAACAAACTTAGATATCATTAGAAGGGACACTGATGTGTGCTAGTTATTTATTTTGTTAGCGTCTCTATTCTGCATAAATATATCAAATTGAAAAATTCAACTACTTTTTGTGCAAATGCTGAACTTCTTGAAATACAATACTTTGCTGTCCTGGTTGGCTTCAAAAACATCCTAACATGCCCCCTTCTGTTATAAGCATAAAAGAACAGACTACAAACTCTGCAAGCCCCCTCCACCAACCCCCAATACCCCCCCCCCACCCACCCCCACCCCTCAATCCCCAGCCTGTGGTTGTAAAGTGCACTGACCTTTGTTTTTTTCCACTCCATTGCCAAAACTTCAACTTCATTTCCATAGATGTTTCGCCATCATCTCTTCTTTCTATAGTTACCAACCAATCACCATTGCTGTCAAATGCTGCATTCTCTATCTCTGTATGAACCAAAGGTTTCTCCAAGTTTTCAGGTGATATGTAGTTTTGGCACACTATGTCAAGCTGTGGATAACAAAAGTCATATGAATGATTCTAATACAGTAACTTCATTTTGAATTATACACTGCACTGGGATGCTATTCCAAAATTTGCACATTAAATTTTCATATGAAGTTTTTGTTGATTTCTAGTCGAAGGAATAAAAAGGATAGCACTGGTATTAGATCCTCCCTTAAGGTGGCCATACGGATGAGGATTGGGGATTTATTTTGGATTTTTTAATTTTTATAAAAGAATTTTATCATAGCTTCCTATTTGAAAAATCAATGTGTAACAACATATGCCAATAAATTGCAAAAGATTACTAAATGTGTAAAATGTTTGTTGTACATACAATAACAAACTTTTTTACACACTTTGCAGCTTTTTGCAATTTATTGAGTTACAAACACAGACTTGGTCTATGTGCTTCCACATTGATTTTTCAAATAGGAAGCTATGATAAAATTGTTTTATAAATTGAAAATCCAAAATAAATACCCAATCCTCATCGATATGGCCACTTTAAGGTAAGAAAACAGCAGCTGATGTTGTTGATGTTGATGTTGTTGTTGTTGTTGTTGTTGTTGTTTGAACACTGCTTTCCAAAATACAAAACAATATATGAAGGAAATAAAAGTATGCAAATGAATCGACCTACTTCATATCAAATTTTAATCAGACTGAGAAAGCTAATTTTTGTTGCATCCAAAATTTGACCATTGGTCAAAAAAAACATTCTTTTTAAGAAAAAAGATAACTTGAAAGAAATACTCCTATACCGATGCAATACAACAGTGAAACATTTCAAGAAGTTATTAGTCGTGTTCTTTTAAAACATAAACATTAAAATAAAAAGTCGCATACTAAAAATTGCACTTACATGATAGAGTTGTTTGTCCTTGTGCATAGAATAGAACTGTAAATGACCAGGTTTGCCATTCATAACAACTGACTTACTACGAGGGTCTACTAAGAATCCTGTCGGGAAACTTGCACTCATATGTTGATCTAAGAAGGTCCTTGTCAAACCCTGGAACGTTTGGATTATTTTACGGTTTGATATGACATGAATTGCTGAAAATGAAAGGAACATATAAAATATTAAATCTTGCACGTAATTTTGTCATGAGTTGATGATAATAGTCAAATTAATCAATAACAGAAGTTTTTCACCTGTGATTGAAAGTAGGGTCACCACCCCACATCCCCACCCCCACCCCGAATAGCATGTGATCAACCTTCTGCACATACAAAATACATGGTGTTGTATGGAGATATGTGTGATGCATCTTACTAACTGGCTACAGGTCTTAGACTCTATTGAGTTGAAAGAGAGCACAGTACAAACAAAAGTCCTACCATTATCTTCATGGCTGGTTGCAATGTGTGCCCCATCGCGTGAGCAGCTCACTTTCAGTATTGGAGCTCCTAGTCTAGGTAAGAAGTCTTTACGGTTTGTCTGATACTGCCACTGAACCACTGTACACTCATGGCCGACTGAGAAAATGTATGAACCTGCAAGAGAAAAGTCATTGCTTTATTGTACAGCACATCTTTTTGTCAAATTTCACAGCTTTATAGTTTTCCAAAATAATGAAAACAGATGATTTATTTCATGGATATGTTTATCTAGCCTTGTAGTAAGACCTTGGATCTGCACTTTGAGTGTTGCTGAATAAAGCTGAAAGCTCACGAATACCTCTGTATGGACGCAGCCTTCTGGCTAGCGCCCTCAGTGGCAACTTTCAGCAGAATTGGCAAACAGGTATTGCAGCGAGACTGATGTTCCTTATGAGTTATTATCACATTATAATGGACTATGGACACAGCCATATGTAGAAATCTGATGTTGTACAGAATACTCTACAGAAAGATTTGTAAAAGTTCTGTCATTGTTATTGAATAGGTTTTATACTTAGAATCATGTAATCTCTGGTACTGTCATGATATTCTCACTTTCATTCCAAGTCTAAGTTTTATGCTATCAAAAATATATCTGTCTTGGATGTATCACACTATAGTCTTTCTTTTTTTTGTGTTAAGGAGATTATTTTTCTTCTTGTTTTTCAAAATACACGAATTCAATTATTTTCAGTATAAAGAAAGGTTACCTACAAATGTATAAGCTACTATAGCATAATAGAGGGCGCCCTTTACTTGAAACCTAAATCATTCAATTTGGTAGCTATGATAAAAACAAGAGTGTGCACAACTTACCCTCAGTACTGAAGCATACATCTTCTAATTTCAAAGCATGCCAATGGTTTTTATGTTTGGATACATTCTTAGGAGAACCATGGAAATTTCTCCACAGATACAGCTGTCCTTGGCTGTCTCCTGTTGCTATGCAATACTCTGTCGGATGACAGGCAACGCAGCTGAATGTACCACTTTGGTGATGGAAACTGCAAAATAGTTGACAAGAATAACAAAGTCTGAGAAATACATTTTACAATAATTCATACACAAAACAGGTAAATGTGACAATGTTGGTGGTGACTCTGACGAAATAGAATGTCTATTCTAAACAATAATCAAGACTTGAATTTAGCTTCTATGCTCAGTAGTCAGATGAACTTCAACTGCTTTCAACTGATTTCATACTGCTGGTAATCATGATCCTGATGATACAATGTTCATACTCAAGTCAAATTATTGTCTTTGAGCAGAAAATATGGACAACTTGTGTCTATATCACCAGGTTTTCACTGCTTTAAATCTCAAGTCAAAATGTTTCAAATCGCCAATTATTTTCCCATTTTACATAAATTAAGCTTGAAGAGGTATAATTATATTATTCCCCAATATTTTACTTCATTCAGCCAGCAAATACTCATGACCTAAGGGTTTGTTACAACTCATCTAGTGACTTGTAGTGACAAGGCCCCTTAGGTCATTCATATTTTCCTCAGCTGAACAGAGAAAATATTTGGAATAATATCTAAGTATGTGTCTATGTGCCCTGGAGTACATAAAGTCAAAATAAAGATACCAATAAAACGGAAAAATCTTATCCATTGTAAATCCTTTCTTACCTCTTCTTATTAGGCTGATTAAAAAACTTGACAGTCAATTGTTGATTTGTAACAGATACTACATATTCACAATTCACTCCAAATGCTATTTTCTTCTGGTCTCTTTCAATACCTCTGATAACTTCACTCGTGTCTTGGATGTTGGCAACTTTACTGGTTGTCTTTGGCAAATAGAAGGACTTCAGACAATGGTCATTTCTCCTGCTGTCTCTGTCTGGATCTAATACAATTGAGATAGAGGTAGTGGTACATCAAACATGTGTACATGTAGGGTTCTAAACTTTACAGTAGTAGATAACTATGTCTTTTGCACAATAATCTTGAAATTCATTTTATCAGATTTCCTCTATTTCACAACAACACAAGACTACCATTGCAGGTTCTTGATGTGTTAAGTATACTCTAGTATATGTACTTTGAAAGGAGAAAGACAAATTAATTTTACACATACCTTCTAAAACTGCAAAAAGTTTGTTACTACTTTTTGGTGAAAATACACAACTCACAGGCTGCAGAATGTCATAAGTCTGCGAAGGAAAATGAAAAATAGTGAATGTTATTACAACCCTTGCAGCAGTTGTCTAGAGATGCCACTGATCAAAACATTAGTTTTATCAGTAGTGGACAATTAAAACTAGCTGTGATGGAGCCAAAAAGTCTCCTCCTTACCACACTATCAAACTAACATTGATACAAATCAATAGTGGGTGATTCTTATCAAGATTAAAACCATGTACTTAACAGCTGTTTAAGTTTGTGTCATATTATCGTCTACCATCTGACAAACTTTCATAAATGTGTGTCTTCAATATTTCTAATTAAATAAAATGTATGTAAAAGTACCTACCCTGAGAAGAATGCCATCGCTGTAATCCCACTGTTTTATTGTGTTGTCCAGTGAGCTTGAAAACAACTGAAACATATTTAAAAATCAACTCATTAATATCATAACCTTAATACAGGTCCTTAAACTTGTATGCTGTGACTTCAGTCTAAGAGGTCCTAGACTGAAAGATTCATTGCTACATTTGTAAAGTCACTCTTTCAGTTACCTTTGCCATATTCTGGGACCAGAAGTTAGGGTAAGAATAGTTTATTATTGTAGTGTAAAGCCAGCAGATATGAAGTTACCCACTTATATTTTTTTGTATGTTGTTCTCAATATAATGTTTTATTAGCAAATACCAGGCTGGTCTAATCAAAACATGCCAAACTAATATCATAATGGGCTTTTTAAAAACACACAGAGTTCATTCACACACATTTGTTCACAGCTTTGTTATTGCCATGTGATCACTAAATTCACTTTGCCAAATCTGGGGCACCTCCTTGCAATCCTCATGTGGAAAATGGCCAGAACTTCAATAACCACAATATTGAGTATTGAGCATCCACAATGATGAAACTTTGAGTGCAGAGATTTCCTCTACTACTTGGGTATTACATTAGACTCAGCTTAGATCATTTGAATTCGGACTAGATTTACAACTTCTAAAGACTCGTCTGATCACTGACAATTTGCATATGTGTAGTCTAGTTCCTATATATGGTATCATAATTTACATCTCCACTCGGTGGTTTAGAGATCACATTGGTATCTAGACTTCGTTTGTGTGGCACATGATTAGTTACTGTGGGGTGTCACAAATATGGAGGTCCTCAAAAACTTCCTTATAACCACCTTCAAAATGTTATCGTAAAACCGTCCCATTTAACTACAATTGGTAAATGTATGTCTAAAAGTGTGTTTATCGTCTCACTTGACTGATTTAGAGCCATTTGTGGTAAATATTATTTAAATGTGTAAATTCAATGTACTAATATCCTTACCTGCAGCTGATTCTGTGAATTGATAGCTATGCTTGTTATCATGTCTTTGTGACCTCTTAATTCATGTACACATTCACCACTTGCTACACTCAGCACTTTCACTATGTGTCCACAGCAACACATCAAGTACCTTCAAATAAAGAATACCAAAACAATTATTTCTATTCAGAATTTGAAGATTTTGTTGTCCTTGTTTACAAAGCTTTACAGCGAGGGTCATAACTTAAACTTAAGAGCACCACACCAGTACATTATGGTTGAATTCAGTCCTGCTTGCAGACGGTGCACGGGTCTATTATTACTGACACGACCCTCAGCTCAACAGGAAGGGACGACTTACTCTGTATGCAAGCAGGACTAGATTGAATTATGTTCAGCTTGAGTAGGACCAAGAAACTCTTGCCATTATCTGCACTTTCATTTTGACTGGACCCTTTTCCGTGAACAAAGTGACGTGAGATCTCTGAAGGGTGAAAAAAAAACACCTAATATCACAGTATTATCCCCGTCAACTTTTTTACTATATTACAATACTAGCTTCGCTAGGCCACTGTGGGGCGCTCCTTCTCAGCCTCAGGACTGCAAATGTTACCTTCTTTCACTATTTCCTCTCATTGTTAAGGGAAAAATTAACACACACATTATTCAAATGTATAAATATAATAACTTACCGAGAATCAGATGAAAAAATTGTCCTTATTGCCACTAAACTTGATCCACCGCACGTGTCAACTCGATACCGCATGGTCGCCGCCATCTTGCCCTATGACCTTGGTAAACAATCTATTTATAAGTAGAGCTCACATATTCGAAAATCTTTTTGGTAATTATATAGATTTCGGAAAACTTTTGATCTTAATATACCTATAAAGTATAAAAAGTTAAAATTTAATATTTTTTCTAGAATATTTTCTATATCATTTCTATTAAATCACTATATATTTATTTTATTTTTTGCGAATGACACACCATAAAATAATCACATAAGTTCTGTGCCAAATACGATCACCGCAAAGGAGAGAAAACTGCAAACCTCCGCAATCATCAACTCGTGTTGGCTCACTATTCCCACTAGTTTAACTTCAAAATGGTGAAAATGAACCCTGAAACTAAGAAAAGGATATCAACGTTGTGGAGAGCAACAACAACAGTTTTCCAGTGGGGATACGTACCCTTCATTCTATACCTCGGTAAGTAACGATCGATCATGGTGCCCGGTCATGGTGTTACACGATAGGTTTGTTACTTGTGATGGTGATGTAATGTGGTCCTTAAAGTTATGCTTATTGCATTTTAACCATTTATACTTTTAAATTTAAAACTGCGTACTATACAAACTTAATTTTACCAGCCATCACAGTCAAATATCCTGGATATACAGATTTGTTTCATCCGGGTTATACGCCATCATGTTTTAAATGTACGTGACCACAGTCATATTGTTAGTAGCAAGGCGCTAAAGCTTACACTCGACTGTCTGTTGTGCACATTGAGCCAATTCTAAACTATTGTGCAATTTATGAGACCGTTGATACGTTGTCAGTGACATCTAACAGATCCATGAACCGTTAGAATTCTGTATATACGTCTTTTCTACAAATCCTTCCAGAAGCGCGTGTTAAGATAGACAAAATATATGAACTAGCACCATGTACATACTATGATGGTTTCTGTTTGAAATTACATGCAGGTTTTAAAAGAGGAGCAGATCCAGGCATGCCAGAACCTACGGTGTTGAGTTTACTATGGGCATAAGAAGAAGAAACGTACATAAAGTATTCTGATGTGAAGACCTGAATCATTATATGTGGAATGTTGAAGAAAACAAGATTCCTCTGTACATCACCTGTGTTTATGTGTGTAGTATCAACATGTGTACAAGAAGAGCATGGAACAGCAATATGAACAGAGAGACAGAACATTATGAACATAGAACTTAAGTTTTTTTCAAAATTGATTTGTGATATTTATCCTCATTTTATAATATGTGTATGAAATGTTTATAAAGTACATCATTTTGTAGAATTCAACCATATTAAAATGTTACACAATGATAACTCCTGTTGTGGTTGTACTTATAATGTACTGTGGTTTGCTATTTGTTACAGCCAATTCTCCTTTTCAAAATTCAAAGTGAGGGCACTGTTCTATAAACTATATATATATGCATATGTGTGTGGCATCCGTCTATCTCAAGAGATAATGGTAGCACCTTGATCGGTCAAGATCAGTCCTGTTTAGAGCAGTTTCTTGAGTGACTCAGCAAACCAATTCTTGCATGACAGTCTCTCCCGCAGGAAATGCAGACAAAGTTGGAGAGGATCAAAGGTCTGCATCTGTTGTCTCTGCTTCCTGTGTTGTCTCCTGTCCTCCAACTGTTGGTTGTGTTTTTCCTCGCCCCTTTTGATTCCTTCTCGAATAGTGTAGCGCCAGCCGCTGCGGTCGTCTGCTAGCAGTTCCCAGTTGTCCAAGTCGATGCCTGTGAGTTCCAGGTCACGCTTGCAGACGTCCTTGAAGCCCAGTATTGGGCGATGACCTGTGGTCAGCTCACCATACAAAGTGTCCTTTGGTATATGACCAGCATTCATTCAGTGCATGTGTCCCAGCCATCGTAGTCTATATATATATATATATATATATATATATATATATATATATATATATATATATATATATATATATATATATATATATATATATATATATATATATATATATATATATATATATATATATATATATATATATAAATATATAGAGTTTCACGATTTGAGCAATCTTCAGACGAAGCGTGAAACTCTGAGTAACGACTTACTACATCCTTATTCTTTTGAATTAAATTAAGTCTATAATGCTCTGCTACAAATATTTGCATCGAGCACTGTTCTCTCCAGCGAAACACTTACATTCATATGAATATACATTAATAAGATTTGATTTATATATATCAAATCTAATTTGAAAGGTAACCACAGTGTAGATGGGAGACCTTTCTCACACCATAACAGTACATGATATAACTATATATACTGTGTCATATAGTCAATCATATATATTAACTATATAAATAATATCGGATTATGTATAATGTATGTTTTATATGCCTGCCTTTCAACATTTATCAACATGTATATATACACATATTTAGACATAGACAAAAAGACGTGTTTGTAAATTTGAACAGAATGGTATTTCATGAATGATATGCTCTCCAAGGTGATTGAGCACTCTACTTCAATGGCGAAAGAAGAATGAAATTATATGTTTATATATATATATGTATATATATATATATGAAAAAATGGTGGTGACCTGGTTACTCGTTACATTCGATTCTCCACTACAAATATGTTTCGTATGGCCAGTATAGCTGGTCATACTCGTCAAGCGGGTGAATTTGAAGTGAATTTCAATGCTATATAAATACCAATATATACATTGGAGAGAGAGAACGTCTGGATTATGTATACATCCAGGACAATGTATGTTTTATAAGTTATTTCTATCACTTTACAGGGAGGGGAGAAGAGTCAGACAATACCATTCACTCGTGACCAACTATAGTTTTACCATAGACATTTGTTTCTAATGACTTTGATGGACGGTCTGAGGCTTTGCCAAACAACATTCTAACAGCAAAGTTGTAGTCTTAAATCTGATTAAAGTATCACTAATGCATCCATGATCTACAATGACTAGACCATGTAGGGGCCTAGGGTCTACTATGACTAGACTGTGTAGGGGCCTAGGGTCTACTATGACTAGACTATGTAGGGGCCTAGGGTCTACTATGACTAGACTATGTAGGGGCCTAGGGTCTACTATGACTAGACTATGTAGGGGCCAAGGGTCTACAATGACTAGACCATGTAGGGGCCTAGGGTCTACTATGACTAGACTATGTAGGGGCCAAGGGTCTACAATGACTAGACCATGTAGGGGCCTAGGGTCTACTATGACTAGACTATGTAGGGGCCAAGGGTATACTATGGTTAGTGACATTTCAGTATTGAATAACTTTGCGTTATTTCACAACTTTATATGTAACTTTGCATTCCCTATATAAGAGGAACTGTGCTGAACAGTTACGTTTGTGGTAGTTCTCTTTTTGGAGGATGTGGTGGTCCTGAAAAGGACCGTTTGGTTTGGGTTTTTGTAGTTGGAAATCTAACCACCAAATCCGTACAGAGTACGGCCTTGGCGTTTCAGAGCATAGACGACATCCATGGCGGTGACGGTCTTTCTCTTGGCGTGCTCGGTGTAGGTGACGGCATCACGGATGACGTTCTCCAAGAACACCTTCAGTACACCACGAGTTTCTTCATAAATGAGGCCAGAGATACGTTTGACACCACCACGACGGGCCAAACGACGGATAGCTGGCTTGGTGATACCCTGGATGTTATCACGAAGAACTTTACGGTGACGCTTGGCGCCTCCCTTTCCTAGACCTTTGCCTCCTTTACCACGTCCAGACATATTTACTGTTAGAGTTATACTAACTGATACCTGACAGAGAAAAGGCTTGACTTTATATAGGTTGAATACGAACGTAATAACGAACGAAGAACGACTATTATTACTAAAACAATGGAGTGTATACCTATTGATCCTATTGTGTTTTTCCCGCCTAAACAGCTCAATTCTCATTGCTAATAGGCTAAATTTTGAGAATTTAGACCAATAAGCTAACGCCATTCTCTACCAACTACCCCTTTTCCTATCATAGGATCCGAGTTTTACAGAAAGCTCTGCTAGAAAGCTGCGATCACTCAAAAAAAAGCGAGGCATCGACATTTCTGAAAAAAGTAACTGGTAAAGTTATAAGTTAGGTATAGTTCAGTTTTATGCCACTGAAAGTATACAATTGGGGTGATCATCGGAAACACGCTATTTTTTTTATTTGGCCTATTAAAACACTATAGTAATATTTTACAATGGATACATACGGTCTCTCTTTTCATTCACCAACTTTGATCTTGGAGGGATCCCTCCAACTTCCATTATGCTTTGACACATAGGGGAATATTGATGCAGGCAGCACCTGGGATTTGACCGTAACACTGTGGATGAATGTATATGGCATGCAATCATGCCGGTGTACGGCTGAAAGTCTTGGCTATCTTGCTTGACAATGTCGTTCACCAGATAATGGGCCAGTCATTATAAGCCAAGTCTATCAATCGTATGGATCAAGTTTAGTTCTAAATGATCACTTTCATCCCAATTTCAACCCGTCCCATTTCAACTCGCCCCAATTTCAGTGTACCGGAATTCTGGTCTGATTGTTTGTTATATTTTTCATTATCTGTTAACAATGAAGGTCTGATTTTCCTACCAAAACAAGGGAGGGATAAAACAAACTGAAAAGTCAGTATATTGTATGCACAGTGCTTTTTACATTGTATCGTAACGTCTTTTATTGGTAAAATACTTGCACACGTAAATCATATTGCAAAGATCTGCAAATTACTTTCCTACGTAATTTTGAAAGAGTGGGAAGAGTTGGAATTGTGACGGTGTGAATCGCAACCATATAAATCATAGTGCAGAACCTTGGAATTGGTGAAGAAATGATCGACATGTTTGAAAAGGAAAAAGGGCGGGAAAAGAGTATGGAAATGTAGATATGCGTGAATGAGAAAAAAGCTCTATCTTTCATTACTTGTCTGTGCTTTCATGCATCGATATTTAAACAATAAACTTTCCTAGTTATTGTCTTTGCGACGAAAAGGCGCCGTAAAACAATAAACTCCGCGCAACGTATCTCCCCCTATACCTCCATGTTGAACCGAAGTATCGCCCACAGCTGTGGGTGACACTTCCATTTTTGTACCATAGACCCTACATTGTTGTCATTTAGTATATTTCCTGCAGTAAATGAGTACAAAATAAGCTTGAACCTTCAATTACTTTCGCATCTCTCACTTTGCAGTTTTTCATTGTAAATTTTACCCGGCGTTGGAATTGGTCCTGAAAACGACCGATGTATTTCGAAAGAAAGGAGCACTAAGGGAATGGGATATGATAGACTTGTGTGCATGGGAAAACAACTGACGATGAGTACACTTTCATGCATCGATATGATGTGTAGGGTCATGATTATAGACATGAAGGATCCAAGTTATTGGCTTGGCAATGAAAGGGTTTACAAGAAACTCAGTGTGCCACTATAAGCTCAAACACTCATACTTTGTGAGGTATAATGTTGAGGAGAAAATCGTTCTAGGAGTCATGATCATATATTCAGTCAGATAACACAAGTCTCGAGCAGGTTGAGGTAGTTCTCTTTTTGGAGGATGTGGTGGTCCTGAAAAGGACCGTTTGGTTTGTGTATGCTGGGCATACGATTTACTTGGAGCTGGTGTATTTGGTGACGGCTTTGGTACCCTCACTGACGGCGTGCTTGGCAAGCTCACCGGGCAGCAAGAGACGTACAGCAGTCTGGATCTCTCTGCTGGTGATGGTGGATCTCTTGTTGTAGAGGGCAAGACGGGAAGCTTCAGCGGCAATACGCTCGAAGATATCGTTGACGAAGCTGTTCATGATAGACATGGCCTTGGATGAGATACCAGTGTCTGGGTGAACCTGCTTCATGACTTTGTAGATGTAGATACCATAGCTTTCCTTCCTTTTCCTCTTTCTCTTCTTGTCGCCACCACGGGCGGCTTTAGCCTTACCGGCTTTCTTGGCTGCTTTACCACTTACTTTAGGAGGCATATTGAACGTCTAAATAAGTTGTTCGATATGAAGAATACTGGCAAATGACGCTATATTTATAGCTTAAGAAATGCAAATGAGGGATCCTAGCACATGGCGGGAAGTTTGTCATATTGATTGTCAGTTTGACATGAATAAACAGTAACGATTTTTGTACCTGCATGTAGAAGCACGAACCTTCCTGTCATTGGTCGGTATGGTGAGTTTTAGCACGTTATTCACCTTGATTGGCCGAAGATGACGACATTCGGGATCTTTGTCAAGGCTATAAATAAGGACATCTTAGCGGCGAATGTCATTTGGTTGAATCACATATCAAGCAACAAACGAAAAATGTCTGGACGTGGTAAAGGAGGCAAAGCAAAGGGTAAGGCAAAGAGCCGTTCCAGCCGTGCTGGTCTGCAGTTCCCAGTTGGCCGTGTGCACCGTTTCCTTCGCAAGGGCAACTATGCCAAGCGTGTTGGTGCTGGTGCCCCAGTCTACTTGGCTGCCGTTCTCGAATACTTGGCAGCTGAAATCCTTGAGTTGGCAGGAAACGCCGCCCGTGACAACAAGAAGACCAGAATCATCCCCCGCCACTTGCAGTTGGCTGTCCGTAATGACGAAGAATTGAACAAACTTCTTGGAGGTGTCACCATTGCCCAGGGTGGTGTATTGCCAAACATCCAGGCAGTACTCTTGCCCAAGAAATCTCAGGCTAAATCCAAGTAAATTGTTTGTCTTTTACAGTCAGACACAAACAAAACGGCCCTTTTCAGGGCCAACACATCCTCCCAAAAGAGAACTACTATATCCATAAAGTTTATGTATGTATGTATGTATGCTTTGTTTGTAAATTGTATACTACCGTAGTATGCCTGTGTGTCTGATGTGTATGTATGTATGTACAGGGCCGTAGCCTGACCAAATTGCCAAGGGGAACAGAACTTTGTCTTGATGCAATCATGCATTTAAAATTTAGAAAAACGCTAATTTACATAAATTTGCATGTGATTTCATTAATATCTATTTTAGCATTAAATATCATATGTAAGGTCAGAAAAAATAAAAAATGCTGGTCTCAAATAAGTAACACAACAATATAATCATTTTCTTTACCCAACTCCCAAAACTGTTATGGCCTCGTTTATGTCGGAACCCAAGGTGAACTCAGTGAATTCTCCTTGCCATTATCATTATAATGGAAATTGAAGTTTGGATTTTGATGTCGAAGGTACAGCTCTGTTTACAAATTCAGGACCATTCTTTCCATAGCAAAATGAACTGCGGAATAACGCTAGTGTCAGTGTGCCATGAGATAATTATATCAAACAACATTTTAACCAAAGACAACGTCGAACACAATTATTGAAAGAAATATCTTCAAATAGTGGATCTTAAACTGCGTACCTAGATTAATAGTTTTTCATGGCCACCAAATATTCCAAAAAGAGATCTGCCGTTTTATCAGTATGAAATGTTGTAATATAAGGAACAAGATGTAAATGAGATCGAGCGCATCTTCGGAGTCACTGCATGCAGCATAGCAGGCGACCTCACATTGAACGACTTTTTCCGTCTTTTTTGAGTTTCACTCGCTGACATTATAATTGCGACTTGCTATCTTCAAATGAAGGAGACTTTCAAGACTACTGTTAATCGCGGAAAATGCCCAGTGTATGTGCGCACTTCTTATGTATTTTCCCGCACAAAGAATTTTGAATTTGCTGCAAAAAGTTACAATTTTTAACTGGACACATTTTTATTCAAAGTTAAGCCAGCGTACAATAGGCGATATAAGATACATATTAGCCAGGAGTCAGGGTACAGTCACTTTAGTGAATGCTAGGAATCGTCACGTAAATAACGATTTTAATAACATCGCTATGTATTCAAAAAGTAGCTTTTTTTCTTTCTTTTTTCCAAAACCTCAGGGGGGCAGCTGCCCCCCCCCCCCGCAGGCTACGGTACTGATGTATGTTGAGCGGTCGCCGGCGGCGCTGCACATAGAAGTTCTTCTAACCTGTTGTGTGCCACTCACGTTGTGGTTTACGCGGCCTCTCAAAGTGAAAGGCGCATTTATTGATTATTTGTCCTTGTATTTCAGCCTTTGTGACCTCAAATAAAATAGGGACGAACATATGTGAACAATTTCAGACCATAACATCCTTGTACACCAGTTCCTATACTTATGTGAATTCAGAGCCCTCCCCCGGCACTTATTTCCCCAGATATGTTTTAGAATACAATAAAATATCGATAATATTGAGATACTTCGCAAATAATATATGACAGGGGTAAAATAACACGGGTTATATTGAGTTTCGCGGCGTATGGACTTACTTATTTTACCACTTTCATATTATTTTCCAAGTATCTCAATAAAATCGATATTTTATTGTACTCTTCCAAGATATATGCTTTGACATATAGGGGAATATTGATGCAGGCACCTTGGATTTGACCGTAACACTGTGGATGAATGCATATCAAGGGATGGCATGCAATCATGCCGGTGTACGGCCCAAGGTCTTGGCTATCTTGCTTGACAATGTCGTTCACCAGATAATGGGCCAGTGTGTCGAGTCATTATAAGCCAAGTCTAGCAATCGTATGGATCAACTTTAATTCCAAATGACCACTTTCATCAACCCGTCCCATTTCAACCCGTCCCAATTTCAGTGCACTGGATTTCTGGTCTGATTGTTTGTTATATTTTTCATTATCTGTTAACAATGAAGGTCTGATTTTCCGACCAAAACAAGGGAGGGATAAAACAAACTGAAAAGTCAGTATATCGTATGCACAGTGTTTTTATGTAATTTTGAAAGAGTGGGAAGAGTTGAAATTGTGACGGTGTGAATCGCAACCATATAAATCATAGTGCAGAACCTTGGAATTGGTGAAGAAATGATCGACATGTTTGAAAAGGAAAAATGGCGGGAAAAGAGTATGGAAATGTAGATATCTGTGAATGAGAAAAAAAGCTTTCATCATAGACCCTCCATGCATCGATATTTAAACAATAAACTATCCTAGTTATTGTCTTTGCGACGAAAAGGCGCCGTAAAACAATAAACTCCGCAACGTATCTCCCCCTATACCTCCATATTGTACCGAAGTATCGCCCACAGCTGTGGGTGACACTTCCTTTTTTGTACCATAGACCCTACAGTGTTGTCATTTAGTATACAGTATTTCCTGCAGTAAATGAGTACAAAATAAGCTTGAACCTTCAATTACGTTCGCATCTCACACTTTGCAGTTTTTCATTGTAAATTTTACCCGGCGTTGGAATTGGTCCTGAAAACGACCGATGTATTTCGAAAGAAAGGAGCACTAAGGGAATGGGATATGATAGACTTGTGTGCATGGGAAAACAGCTGACGATGAGTACACTTTCATGCATCGATATGATATGTAGGGTCATGATTATAGACATGAAGGATCCCAGTTATTGTCTTGGCAATGAAAGGGTTTACAAGAAACACAGTGTGCCACTATAAGCTCAAGCACTCATATTTTGTGAGGTATAATGTTGAGGAGAAAATCGTTCTAGGAGTCATGATCATATATTCAGTCAGATAACACAAGTCTCGAGCAGGTTGAGGTAGTTCTCTTTTTGGAGGATGTGGTGGTCCTGAAAAGGACCGTTTGGTTTGTGTATGCTGGGCATACGATTTACTTGGAGCTGGTGTATTTGGTGACGGCTTTGGTACCCTCACTGACGGCGTGCTTGGCAAGCTCACCGGGCAGCAAGAGACGTACAGCAGTCTGGACTTCTCTGCTGGTAATGGTGGATCTCTTGTTGTAGAGGGCAAGACGGGAAGCTTCAGCGGCAATACGCTCGAAGATATCGTTGACGAAGCTGTTCATGATAGACATGGCCTTGGATGAGATACCAGTGTCTGGGTGAACTTGCTTCATGACTTTGTAGATGTAGATACCATAGCTTTCCTTCCTTTTCCTCTTTCTCTTCTTGTCGCCACCACGGGCGGCTTTAGCCTTACCGGCTTTCTTGGCTGCTTTACCACTTACTTTAGGAGGCATATTGAACGTCTAAATAAGTTGTTCGATATGAAGAATACTGGCAAATGACGCTATATTTATAGCTTAAGAAATGCAAATGAGGGATCCTAGCACATGGCGGGAAGTTTGTCATATTGATTGTCAGTTTGACATGAATAAACAGTAACGATTTTTGTACCTGCATGTAGAAGCACGAACCTTTCTGTCATTGGTCGGTATGGTGAGTTTTAGCACGTTATTCACCTTGATTGGCTGAAGGTGACGACATTCGGGATCTTTGTCAAGGCTATAAATAAGGACATCTTAGCGGCGAATGTCATTTGGTTGAATCACATATCAAGCATCAAACGAAAATGTCTGGACGTGGTAAAGGAGGCAAAGCAAAGGGTAAGGCAAAGAGCCGTTCCAGCCGTGCTGGTCTGCAGTTCCCAGTTGGTCGTGTGCACCGTTTCCTTCGCAAGGGCAACTATGCCAAGCGTGTTGGTGCTGGTGCCCCAGTCTACTTGGCTGCCGTTCTCGAATACTTGGCAGCTGAAATCCTTGAGTTGGCAGGAAACGCCGCCCGTGACAACAAGAAGACCAGAATCATCCCCCGCCACTTGCAGTTGGCTGTCCGTAATGACGAAGAATTGAACAAACTTCTGGGAGGTGTCACCATTGCCCAGGGTGGTGTATTGCCAAACATCCAGGCAGTACTCTTGCCCAAGAAATCTCAGGCTAAATCCAAGTAAATCGTTTGTCTTTAACAGTCAGACACAAACAAAACGGCCCTTTTCAGGGCCAACACATCCTCCCAAAAGAGAACTACTATATCCATAAAGTTTATGTATGTATGTATGTATGTATGTATGTATGTATGTATGTTTTGTTTGTAAATTGTATACTACCGTAGTATGCCTGTGTGACTGATGTGTATGTATGTATGTATGTTGTGCGGTCGCCGGCGGCGCTGCACATAGAAGTTCTTCTAACCTGCTGTGTGCCGCTCACGTTGTGGTTTACGCGGCATCTCAAAGTGAAAGGCGCAATTATTGATTATTTGTGCTGGAATTTCACCCTTTGTGACCTCAAATGAAATAGAGACGAACATATGTGAACAATTTCAGACCATAACGTCCTTGTACACCCAGCACATTTGGGTTTCTGTACGGTTCACTAGTACATACCTGAGTGGATCAATTGTGTACATGGCTGTTTGAAATCAGTATAAATTTAAATGATCTACGATGCATACAACCAAACAACACTTTTCAAGGCCACCACATTACTGAAGGGAAAAAAACAGAGAACCACTCATTATAAAGTCAATGTATGGAGGTGGAACAATGTGTACAAATTAATACACGTATTTCCTTAGGTATCAAAGATATTTAATAATTGCGACATTCAATAGTATAACATATAACAGTACTGATTGCTAATGATGTTGCAGGGTGGTGGCGAATACATGTACATGTAGAACTGATAGAAAAACATCTGTTTCATTAAAATTAATTACGTACCATAGACATTGGCGAGAGAGAGAAAGAGAGTGTGTGTGTCTGTGTGTGTGTGTGTCTGTGTGTGTGTGTGTGTGTGTGTGTGTGTGTGTGTGTGTGTGTGTGTGTGAAATACAATGGCTATACAATAGTTGACATTTGTAAACAATTAATCATCATATTTGACATTACAGGTTGAGGAATGCGCGTTTTCATTGTTTGTGTACAATAAAAGAATATGTATGGTAGCCCTTCAATAGCCTGCATCGTGGATCATTTAGGTTGGTGACCAATAATGAAGTGCTATCACAGGGTGCTCAGGCTCATTTAGTTCTGTTTACAAATATAAACAAAACAAAATAAACATACAAGTAAACAAACAAACAAACAAAATAAACTGACAAATGAGTAGATACATACATGAGTAAACGACAACAAACCAACGAACAACCAAACACTGCCCCCCCCCCCGAAATGGTCACATATAACCCACGGTTATTTCCATATGTGACCATTTCGGGGGGGAGGGGGGGGCAGTGTTTGGTTGTTCGTTGGTTTGTTGTCGTTTACTCGTTTATGTATCTACTCATTTGTCAGTATATTTTGTTTGTTTGTTTACTTGTTTATTTGTTTGTTTGTTTGTTTTTGTTTGTTTGTTTGTTTGTTTGTTTACTTGTATGTTTGTTTTGTTTTGTTTATATTTGTAAACAGAACTAAATGAGCCTGAGCACCCTGTGGTGCTATCAACATACTTCTAAAAGTCTTCAGTAACAAACAAGTACCTAACGATAAAAAAATTTCAAGGGCGTGGCATGGGGCATTTAGAATCGCCTTCGTGGAAACATGATCATACGATTTAAAAAAATGGATTTAATTTGTTTGTTGTTGTACTGGGAATTCAACTCCCAGCGATTTGTGTACAGTGTATATAAATACAAATGTAGACTTCTGCAAAAATGGTGTTAGCTTATAAAGCCTTGTTCTGTAGGTATTGGATTAGTGTAATAACGTATTACACTTTGTACCGGAACTGTAGTCTATAGAGTACACGCTTTTCTAAAATGAAATCATCATACATTCCAAAGCTTGAAGTAAACTTGATCCATTTTAACCTCAAAATAAAAAGCACACGAAATAGATGGTCAATGGATTATACATATCCTGGTTCATAACACCGTTCTTTAATCAACCAATCCCGACTTTTCTTCCATATATATTTGTGTAATCATAACCGTCTAGCTAATACTACAAATTTTATTGATTTATCAGTTTACACACATCCTAAAAGCGGAATATACGAGATGATTTCAAATCTGTTTTGCTGTAATTTGGATACCTTGGTACACAACTATGGTATGCGAGTCATGAGAGTTCCTGTAATGGGTCACGTCCCGGGCATCAAATGTCAACAATATAATGTAGTTCGTCATTTACGGAGAACTGGTGGATCAATAATACGTGGAATCGTTATTGAAATGAAAGTTCAAAAGAGAATCCAATAAATACATTTCATCAAACCAATTGGGTTAACCCTGGCCCTGGCCATAAACTTGCATATTGTCCGCCATATATAGGGTCGTATTAACATGACCTGTTAACGGACAAATTATATCACGTATTACATACATATGTACTGTACTGTACGAGACTATTAATTTTCTCATCGGTGTAAATAAAGGGCCGCTCGAATTCTTAACTTCCAACCATCCCTATATTCACACGTACATTACTTTGATAGCGTGTCGGTTCCCTTCCTCGGTGACTGTGATAGCAATTCGCTGTGGTCCATACTTGCTGACCGCTACACGTATTGGATTGGTGAGTTCACCGAATTTTACATGTTGGATGAAGTTACCGTATACGTCATATTGACTCAACCTATTGTTACCAGAGTCACATACATAAATGTTGTCGATGTCATCCACGTCGATGCCGCGAGGATTCATGAATTGGTTGTCTTTGGATCCTCTGGATCCAAAGTGGCTCACGTATTCCCCACCAGTGTTAAGGATGACGACTCGATGATTGTTGGTGTCCGATACGACCATTTGGTTTTTGGAATTGACACGTACTGAGCTCGGTTGACTTAACCACGAAGAACCTTTCGAAATGCCTTTGGTATTGAATACTTTCTCCAGTTTTCCCTCGGTTGTGAATTTCTTTATGCAGTGCTTTCTCAAGGTCTGCCAATCGGTCACAAGCACGCTCTGTCCGTCTCTAGTGAGAGCAATGCTTTCAGGATTAGTCAATTCACCCTGCCCGAATGTTCTGATCAGTTCGTTTCTCTCGTTACATACAACCACCTGTTTGTTCATATTGTCCGTAGTGAAGTATCGCCCATCTTCGGACACCGCGATATCATTAGGTGTAAATGGTTTGGGGAAATGACTTGGGAAAGTGATGGTAGATGTGTGGTTTCCCCACGAGTCAAGAACTTGTAGTTTACTGTTGTTTTTATCAGCCACAACCAGTCGATTTTTATGATTCATGGTTACACCATCTGGGTTCATGGGTTTTTCACCCCTTGATGTTGATTGACCGATCGCCTTCACCACTCCCTTCTGAGGAATAACTTTGATATCGAAAGGAGAGTCCCTCAATGGTTCACCCCCTACAGACAGTCTCAAGACATGCTTCCCTTCATCCTGGAAATTCAACGTCAGCGTATGAGAGCCATCTGGAAAATCATCGATGTCGACAACCTTGGTTTTCCCACTTGGATCAGTCGACTCCGCTTTGACTGCATTGTATGCCGCGATGTTCTTGTTTTCTCTATCCCTGGTTGAAATGACAATGTTCTGTTTTTCTCCAACTCTCAGTACACTTTTCACTGATGTGTAAAGGATGCATGATCTGATTCGAATTCGAAATCCCCACACTCACTTGGGGTGAGTGGTACATCCATGGCCTGAAGATGGAGAATTTTAGATGCCACTCCTTTTTGTGACATCAAGTACTCAGCGGGGGTTGCGTAACTCAACAGGGTATTGGCGAAGGACCAAGCACTACTAACCATGGCGTCGATCTGTTGTAGTTCGTCTAGTTGGTTACTCAGTGCTTTCGTTTTGTGCGATGCGACTTGTTTTAGCTCCTCTTTTGCCCTTGCTTTCATCTGCTGTATCTGGTTTATCATTTTACTTGCCTGGTCATCGATTCTACCATCGGCATCCGTGAGACATCCTGATACTTTCTCTGCCTCCAGTTTTACTGTCGAAATTGCTTGCTTTAGGTCTTCTGTTTTCAATTTCAAGCCTTGAAGCGATTGCCTTAATTCGAACTTCTTAAGCTTAGTAACCTCATCTAAGCTGACAATCTTGTGATCTGGTTGGCGATGTTCAACCAAAGAACACTTCTGACACAAAGGAACATCACAGGTAGCACAAAACGAAAGGATTTCATTTTCAGGATGACGATTACACCTTACCATAGGTTGGTAGTTTGCTTCACCTTCAGATTGACCCTGGCGTTGTATAATAGGAAACAATTGGTGACTCCTGGATCGGCCTTGACTTATGTGCTTCTTAGTACAACCGGCACAGAATCGCACTGCACAATCCTCACACAGGACGGTAGCTGGTCTACTAGCACATTCAATGCACGTTTGTGTATTCTGTAACCCTTCACTCCTTATATTCTCGAGGCATTCCGACAATGAAGTTAGAAAGAAATTCTGCTTTAAACACCTCACTCCATTTGCACCAATGTTGGAGCACTGACGACACACAGGGCATATTACCTTCTCGGCGTTTTCACCTATCCACTCTTCAAGACACTGTCCACAGAAAGAGTGAAGGCAGGACAGCGTTTTCGGATCCTTGTAAATTTCAAAACAAATCGCACATTTCAAAAATCCATCTTGTATTAGACCTGCCACGTCATGCGGCGAGGTAGCTGTGGCCATTTTCGTTTCAGTGTGTATATTGTCAAAGCAATCAGAACTTACGGCAATATAAGGCGAGGTTGCACTTTGAATATGTAGAGCTTCAGATCAACACGCAGATGAACTTTGGCTATACATGGCTGACTAACAGTGTCGATGATATATCACGTGACAATGTTCGTCCGAAGGCTGGGCGGTAGCCGTTGTCACAATATGTCGGATGTGTCACATGACGAATGGTGACCCCAAAAAAATTCAAACGTATAAGGCTGCAGCAATTTAATGGACTGCAACATAAATTGAGAGAGAGAGAGAGAGAGAGAGAGAAAGAGAGAGAGAAAGAGAGAGAGAGACAGACAGACAGACAGACAGACAGACAGACAGACAGACAGACAGACAGACAGACAGACAGACAATCAGTTTTGCTGTGGATGTTTTCGGACATACACTCTAACATATTAACAAAAAAATCTATAACCAGGTATGGATAAGGTCAAGGTGAAAGGTTGTCACTATATTCTTTTCTACAAAAGTACTTCAATATTGTTATCAATTGTGGCGCCATCAATTGTATTATGTTTGACAAGCTGTCCCAAGCCACCATATGCACACATTAAATGTACACTATCCCCTGTAATAATTAATCAATATATCTTTAATATGAAATACAGCGACAAACAATACTTATGGCAAACACTATTTCAGTAAAGGTGGAAAAATAGAGAAGTCCAGACGGAGGGGGGCGGGGGGTTACAAATCTGAACCTTTTTTAACTTCTTTTTTTATTAATTTATATAAGGCCTAAAAATTGTTTGGTTCCGGTTACCCTACCCCACCTAGCTTTTCAATGCCGACCCTAAATTTTTTTACGAATTCGAGAGAAAAAAAAATAAAACCACAAAAATTGTGTGAAGTCTCACGAGAAATAGTGGATGTGGAAACTGACATCAACTTAAAAAGACAAAATAATACTGTTCTTCCAATCTGTACTGTACTGTATATCTGATATGAAGAAATAAACAACACAGAAACTATTTGGGGGAAAATATAATAAAATAAAAAATCTACCTACCTCACCTCTTCTAAAAATTGAGCATAATCGGAAGCACACAAGTTTTTATTAGACCTAAAGAGTCTGTGATATGTTTTCAACTTGCTATGATTAACAAACACCTTTCTAAACACCAGACGAATATAAACCCACACAGTGATCATTTTAAGTGACCTAGGGTTTCAACTTTACATTTCAATGTATACTTCATTAGTATTGCCACTTCGATAACGCAGTAGGCTATTTTCATTAGGCATACTTTGGTAATAAAAAATAAGTGACTAACTAGTCCCATAAGGTTAATACAACAAAAACAGTGAACTGTCTACGCACTGTTCTTTCGAACCCGTAGTCTGTAGTGTATGTCGCAAAAAAGACATTTATGCATCCTTGTTTACGTCATTTGTTTGTTTGTTTTATTTAGTTTTTTGTGTAGTATATACCTGGCTTTTATTTTGTTCCGCGTAACTTTTAGGACCTATTTTTGAGATCAAATATGTTTGCTACTGAACAAGAATTAACTAAGAATTAACTAATTAATTAATTGATTAATTAATTAATTAAGAATTAACTGCTAATGTGTACTCAAATAATTTGACCATTCTATTTTTGGTCACAATTTTTTGTTTTAATAAACCATGTATTATAATTATCATTATTTTAATTATTATTATTACTAACGTTGGAAACCACACACCTCTTTACGGCACCACCAAGGACGTCAGCGGCCCGTGATAGGTTGCCCTGACTTGCTAGAATGTATGAATACATAGTCTCACACTATCAGTCATGACTGATGCCCCTAGTGGCGAACTAGTCATTAAAACGTGTAAACTTTGAAGAGAAATGTAAAGTTGAGTCACGTGATATTTCAGATATTGAGTAGGTCCGAAGTCTGCCCGCTGGATAACTCGGGGTAGGTCCCCCAACAGTTAATTCCGTACGAATTGTAATCCTATATACAACACAAACCATTAAATGTATAATGGTCCTGTGTCAAATATCATATCATTCCGTGACCTCATCATGCAGCATATGCATTTACAATCTCCTACAATTTAATCTCTCAAAGTAAAAGTTATCTGATTATCTGAGATGTGTTGTCGTAGCATCTCTGTCTATATAGTATGTATGTATGTATGTATGTATGTATGTATGTATGTATGTATGTGTGTATGTATGTATGTATGTATGTATGTGTGTGTATGTATGTATGTATGTATGTATGTATGTATGTGTGTGTATGTATGTATGTATGTATGTATACGTATGTATATGTATGTATGTGTGTGTGCGTGTGTGTGTGTGTGTGTGTGTGTGTGTGTGTGTGTGTGTGTGTGTGTGTGTGTGTGTGTGTGTGTGTGTGCGTGCGTGCATATGTCGTCCGTTAATATAAGCTTATAAATACGTTTCGGCACTTGATGTTACAAAATGATATTTCCTGACAGTAACTTCATGTCCCATTCTTAATGCCCATCTAAGAGAGTAACACCCCCTGGGCACATTATCAAATATTAAACACAAGACAAGTGACATGAAGCATTACAGTGGGTTCCAGTAACCTGTGAACATGGCGCTTTCAAAACCTAAGCTGGGCGAATCACTGTTCAGCGAAGTTGGTGAAGAGTTTACAAAATGTTCGATGTGTAAGCAGTCGTACGATGATCCAAGAACGCTACCATGTCTTCATACGTTTTGTACAAGGTGTCTGAAAGAGCTAGTCACAAGAAATCATGGTGAGTTAACATGTCCTCGTTGCAGACAATACTGTGTGCTCAGTGACGATGGTGTAGGTACACTGAAGAAAGCCCACTTTGTTATTTCGGTGTCCGAAGTTCTTCAAAAACTGGAGAAAAACAGGCGACTATCAAACAGTTCGTGCTCCTACTGCGAAGATACCATGGCATCGGTCGTCTGTGAGGATTGCACGGTCGTTTTATGTGAAGAGTGCACCACAAAACATATCAGTGAAAATCCTTCAAAAGCCCATCGACTCAAACCTAAACAAGACATCAGTGGTCTGAATACGTTGAGTGAAGCAAAAGTGTATTGTACGAAGCATCCGGAAAGCGTAATTGAACTGTACTGCGTCACGTGCGAAGTAGCTGTGTGTATGAAGTGTACAATGGTGGACCACCGTCCCCCAGATCATGTCCATAAGTACATTCATGAAACGTCTGAGGAAAAGAAGGGAGAAATGGTGACACTTCTGGACGATTTCCACTCGACAAAGGTGGAGGAAGTCATTGACGGTATAAACGCAGTGAAAGACGAATTAAAGAGACTAGACAGCCACAGTAATGATGCAGAAAGAAAAATAGAAGAACTCACGAAAAACATGACTGACCACTTGGAGAGGATGAAGGTAAAAGCCAGGAAAAATCTAAAGGAAAAAGTAGAGTTTAAAAGAGAAGTTCTGACCGCTCAGTTGTACCAACTAGAAACAGCAAAGACCCAGACAACAGACGCAGAAGCTTTCGGAAGGAAGTTACTCACTCTTGCAAATCCAGCCCAATATCTGATGTCAGACAAAGATGTAACAGATCGTATTGAATGTCTTCAACATTTGGAAATACCAAATGTACCGGAGGAGGGAGGCGAACTGGATTTCACCTGCAATGAAAATATCAGCAAGATAGACATCGGATCGGTTAGAGAGACAACTGCCGATGGCGCCAATTCCCATGTCACCCCCCTGAAAAACGTATATAGAATTGGTGAAGAAGAGAGAATCCTCATCACTACGAAAGATTGGAAAGGGAGAGATATCACTGCATATAACAGCGTCAAGGCAAAGTTAACTGGACCAACTGGAGTGATGGAGGCATTACAAGTAAGAGATCGAAAGGACTGTAGGCACGAAGTAACATTCCTAGCTCTGACAGAAGGTAGTTATCAGATTAAAATCACCGTTGGCAACCAACCATTGAAGGGTTCCCCGTTTAACTTGAAAGTGGCACCACCAGAAGGAATCGTCAAGGTCATGGGGGGCCAGGGATCAGCGGATGGTCAATTCTCATATCCTAATGGAATAATAGAAGACCACAAAGGCAGACTTGTGGTAGCGGACAAGCTTAATGGAAGGCTTCAAATCATCAGTTGGGATGGCACACCACAGAAGACATTGGTATTTCAAGACTTCCCCAAGCCTTTCATACCAGTCGATGTAGCAGTAGGTCCCAACAACGAATATTTCGCCATTGATGATGGTAATAAGCAGGTAGTTGTTTGCAACGACCAAAATAATGTCCTTGCAACTTTTGGAAAGAACGAGTTCTCCAACCCCAAAGGCATATGTGTGACGAAAGACGGTCATGTTCTAGTAACAGACTTCCAGTCTATGCGTCGACATGGCGTCAAGAAGTTCACACTTGATGGCAAACTTGTCCAATCTCACTGCTACAAGGGAAGTGGTAAAGAGAAGGTTAATCAACCATACTCAGTCAAGACAGATAGCTACAACAGAATGGTGATTTCAGACTCTGGTAACAATCGCATTCAAATACTAAATGAAGATGGCCAGTACGCTGACGCCTTTGGAACTCGGGGGAGTAAGGAAGAGCAGTTCTGCGCACCTCGTGGCATAGACCTGGACGAAAACGATAACATCTACATTTGTGATAAAGATAATCATCGTATCACAGAGTACAGCGCTAATGGAGACTTTCTCCACTACGTTGTGATTGATGACGTGAAAAACCCCAACCGCGTTACAGTCAGCAGGGAAGAACCTCGCCGTATTGCAGTGACGGAATTCGGCAGTCATTACATCAAAGTGATTTATATCTAGACATTGACACGTTGGAATGCGGCAAACCAACACATCGATTCCTGCAAAGTAATCGTATACCTTTAGAAAAAAAAAGAAAGAGTAAGATGACGAATAAAGAAAATAATACAAAAACAAGCTTAGAAGCAAGAGCTCACTATAAATTTTGATCAATTTTGAAAGAACCTGAGTAACCACACCAGAACTCATAATGGTCGGATGAACTTCGAAAGAACTGGCATAGCCTAAAGTATTTAAACATCCTTTAACGACAAGTGGCATTGCTCTTAACAACGTTAATGACGTAAAAGTCGACCAAAGTAATTATATTATCATAAGTACGTTTGTGATTATCTGTGTTTGGCTCAATGTTTTCAAATTTTTCAACAGAAACTTTATCTGTCTAGTTAGCAAATTCCGCGTTGAACTCTGAGCAATAGAACTGCTTCTTTATTGGTACAGACATGCACAGACAAGTTTTCTATCAATCAATTAGAAAGGTGAACTATGTGACACCAGAGTTACGGTTTGTTGCTGAGTTCGGACAAGGGTTATCAGCATAACTTGTGACCTATCCAAAGACATTACTCGAATGCTTAGAGTCAGACCATATATTCTTTACAAAATTCACATGTTTATATTCTGGTTTTTTATGTTTTAGAATTTTACGACGCTCCTATCGTTTTAATGTCATGATCAGTAGGTTTTTTCATGTTTGTGCTTTCTCTGTTATCACTTCCAAATAACATTAATTTAAACCAGGGCCATTCGTCACTAAATAACATAGGTTTCCTCGCTATTGGTAGATTATTGTCAGGACATTGTTAATATGGCAACCACATTTCAAACAAAAATAAGGTACACCCACCTACAGTTTAAAAAAAACTCTGGAATGCTTGTTGTTTGGGCTCATAAGTGCAGTAAATATGAGCTCATGTGTCGCGATTTCTCGTCGCGATCCGTGCACGTGACAGCGACGAGAAATCGCGAGAACTCTCGGTGAATGTCGCGAGGAGAAGTAAACGTTTAAACCGGGCATTCAATTCTCTCAAGTCACTACATGTTGTGTGGTATCAAATAAGTCTGACGTAGGGCCGACCATATTACTGACAATTTAACTGTACGTGGTATGCTGTGGTACGCTGGAAGTTATAGAGGATTAAAGACATGATAGGACCATAGTTCACGAGATACACATTTATTGAATTCTGGCATGTATTGTTTACTATTTCCGATTTACTTACACCAACAATGATTTTGGAAACAGAATTAGGGAGATAGTAAGATTTATTGCAGTTTTGCAAATACAACAACCAATTCAATGTTGAAATGTGTATTAGACACCAATTGTCCAATGGATATAAATACAAAACGAGCACATTTGCATTAACAAATTTCAATAGAGAATAATTAGTATTTTCAACCGTCACCAACATTAAATAAATGTTCACGTGATGCACTTTGCCCGATGATTTTTCGTTCCAAGCAATTTTCTGGAAAGAGTGGAAATAAAGCAGCTCATTATAGTTATACATACCCGAATTTGTTTTATTTGCAGGTTTGTAGATTGTTACATAGTTTCTGTGTGGTACGGTATGTTTTACCTGGAGCCTTTTTAGTCGAAATCCTTCACTATCCTTAGTTTGGTATTTACTGTCAGGTCAGTTTTACGGCCATAGGTGGCGCTCTTTACGATAGAACGAACGGTGGTCGGCGCGAGCCCTTGATAGGATACAAGGTGCAGGTACATGAAATTATGTTTTTAATAGACAATTATTAATATTCTATCACTAAAATATGTTCAAAATTAAACCGTATCTCCTAAAGGAGAAGAAATCCGAAGAGTACACAGTATATACGTGAATATGAAACCCATTCAAATAAATCACTTCTTGACATGCTTCGTTTGTAGTTTTTTTTTTATTTATTCGTATACATTGAGAAAAAATTACCATTTTAACTTTTAGTGTCTTACATATCAGTCAAATGAAGTTAAAATTTAGAACGGTTGGCTTGCTTACTATTTATTAAGTTAAAAATATGGTTTTTAATCCACTCAGTAGTTTGTATACCATTTCAATCTTTCGATTTAAAGAAAAGTTCAAACAGATGGAAACGGAGGAATTTGGATTTGGAGAATATCATAAATGCACAGCTTGGTACCCACGTGCTTTGGAAATTACTATTTCTTCTCGGGGCAGCTGCATTCGGCTGTAATTGAAAGAAAATAACATATAATATGAATGTGTAACAAATTTAATTTGAAATAATTGAACTTAATTTGCCAGTTTAACATTGCCAAAAAAGAGAAACTCTCTCCATTTACTACCTCCTCTCTCTCTCTCTCTCTCTCTCTCTCTCTCTCTCTCTCTCTCTCTCTCTCTCTCTCTCTCTCTCTCTCTCTCTCTCTCTCTCTCTCTCTCTCTCTCTCTCTCTCTCTCTCTCTCTCTCTCTCTCTCTCTCTCTCTCTCTCTCTCTCTCTCTCTCTCTCTCTCTCTCTCTCTCTCGGTGCACCGGTGGTTGTGGTGGTGGGTAGTGGTGGTGGTGGTGGTGGTGGTGGTGGCGGTGGCGTTGGTGGGGAAGGGGGTTTTCGTACTTCGTAATCAGTCCATTTTATTTTTCGTGAATTGTAAAAAGAAATCATTTTAGTGCATCTTACTAAGAATTGTATGCTGAACAACATATCAAAAGTCAAGAAAAATATACGTAGTGGGACATTGTGAAAATGAGGTTTTTATTAATTAGCATACATAGCGGGAATACTACATTCATAAAATGTTGTTTTCGCAAACAAACCTAGCAAGGTTATGAAAGTATCATTTCAGTCAATCACTTGCTTGTGTCAATTTACCACAATGACACGATAATGTTATAGTCTTGCAATCTAATCTGGCATGCAATCAAACTTTGTGTACTGACTAAAATAATTAGTCAAACTTAACGATTTGCCTGATATAGCAGGAATTACATATAGTTTACATCCTGTTCGAAACAAATGACATGTCACATGACATGTCAAGGAGGCTGTGAAAACGCAACATTATAGTCATTATCAACCAGACTATTAATGTTACTATGTATACCACCTGTCGTATAATGGTTTAATCTATACCAACATATCTGTATGTCACATGATCACTTTAGTTAATATTTTACTTCTAATAAAGACTTAGTACTTAGCAGCAGTACATGTGTCTTGTGTCTGTATGTGTCCGACTGAATATATAAATCAACAGACAATAACAATTAATTATTACTGTATCAATGGGACACAAAGGCAATTTATCGTAGCTGCATTTCATTTTGCTTAATTTCGCCTATTCTGCATCACGTGTCCCCTTATAGAGACCCCTTACTCCCCTCTAGGAACGCTTAGAAGGGGTAATTTTCAAACAAAAATAGGAGTTCAAAATCTCTTGAAAAAATTGTGCAAGGATTAAGGACAATCGCACAATATATTGCACAACCTCAATAAACGTACTTCGTTCATCAGAACAACAACAACACCCCCCCCCCCCCGTCCAAGTGATCTTTACGAAAGTTAACAAACTGAAAATCATGTTGTCAGTAATCGAGTCATAGTGCTTTAAAGGCAATCTAAAGGGTGAGAAATTAAAGTTTCAAATGGCAGGGATTGAGACAGAACAGAATATGAACATGTTTTGTTTCACTTTTAAACACATTAAAAACATAAAGACCAAAGGGTATGGACAATGCAAGAAATAACAAACACATTGATACTAGACAAATTGCGCTTTTACATTCATTTAGAATGACTAAATATAAAGAAAACGTCCTAAAATGAACGATTGTGATAAGCAGATAATGACAATTTGTTCCTAAACCATCAATAATAGCATATATATGGTAAAGTAGATCTAAAAACAAATCAATCAGTGTTGCCTTAAAATACAAAGGGGAGCACTAGTAAACCCACCCAATGAAGATATATTTATAGACATGCATACAATCCGATGTAATGATCACAAACGGTGTTGGGATATTGATTGAATCAATATAAGTACTTTTTCCATTTCAGTACCTAATGATAGACATACTACTCACAATGGCGTTAAAAATGTATACTTATTGTACGTTACATGTAATCATTGTCCTTAATTAAAGTAATTAATATACTCACATTAAGTCTGTTTAAATTCAATAGGAATGGTTTTACGTCAAAAGTAATTCCTCACCTTCAGACCTACTATACCCATAGACATGTTAGTTGCATTGGTTTTTGAACAAATGGTATTCATGAATATTATAATCTTCATTAATTAGCTAATATTTAAGAAACGTCATTTTTCACCATGTTCCCCAACTTAGATTTTTCTAGACTTTTGATATGTTATTCAGCATAGAATTCTGAGCAAGATGCTAAAAATTATTTCTGTTGCAATTATGTCCCGATTTCAGCCTATATTTCCGCTAGATTGACTGGACTACAGGTGGATATCTATACCCAGGACTGCTGCAAACAAATATCTCAGCGAATAGAAGAAATGTCTGGAGTACGGCAACCGAGGAGGCTCATGATATCACAAATTAATTTTGATTTTAACAAAGAAAAAAGAAAGAAAAAAGGTTATTTCATATCAAATTTGTTTTTAAAGAAAAGGGTTTGTTCCATATCAATTTGCATTTGCAAATCAATTTCATTTTTATTTTCACTTGCATTTTCAAAATTCTCCGATTTAAATTCGTTTTCATTTTTACTTGAAATTGCAAATCGATTTTCATTTCAAATTCTAAATTCATTTTCACTTGCATTTGCAAATCTATTTTCATTTCAAATTCATTTTCCTGAGAAAGTGTGTATTTTTTTTCTTGGGTGGGGGGGGGGACAAAGCCCAAGCTCAAAGTTTGTCGGTGGAAAGGAAGATGAGCAAGGGAATTCATACATGAAAAATCGAATACTAATACTGTCACGGATATTAGTCAATTTGATGCAAACATAACATTGGGCGATTCACTAAGTTGTACAACAAAGGAGGCTAAACAATAGAATAGCTCTAGTTGCTTCGGAGACGGTAGACTGTAATTTGCAATTTCAATTTTGGAATTGTGTGACGAAAAAGTATGCGCTTTGGAAGTTTAGTACTATACTATATTGCCGCGTTAAGTTTGATACTATGCGTTCAGCTGATTAAAAAGACACACGATAGAAATATAATTGCTTAATTAATAAAAACAAAGAGAAAAATGGGAATATATATAGTTAATTAATATTATAATGATCATTTTGTGTGCCATACCACACAGTATCAACGCAGGGAACACAACAACATATACTGATGAAACAGAACTAACCATCAAATTGACATACGTATCCTTTCTTTTTGAGGCAGAAATCGTCGTCATAGTCACCGTCTGCATCACGGTCTTTACGAAACCTGTCAGAGAGAATATTTTTTTAGTTAATGAAGATAATAAAAGTTAGCGTGCAATATTCTCACTCACAGCCTTCCCAGTTTAACAAACATTGTTCCAAATAACTTTCTACTTTTTAGTTTGAATGAGTACTGGGAACGTATAAACTGTGAAGTGATAAGTTGTATTGTCAATACTTTTAGTTTTACCTCCAGCTATCCCCTTTAATATCTACATGTTTTTGTACTTCTGTCTGTCCTCTGTTTGTGCCTGTCTGTCTATGTATGTATGTCTATATGTCTATCCCACTTCTTCCTGGCTCTGTCTGTCTCTGTATGTATGTATGTATGTATGTATGTATGTATGTATGTATGTATGTATGTATGTATGTATGTATGTATGCATGCATGTATGTATGTATGTATGTATGTATGTATGTATGTGTGTATGTATGTATGTATGTATGTATGTATGTATGTATGTATGTATACATGTATGCATACATGCATGTATGTATGTATGTATGTATGTATGTATGTATGTATGTATGCATGCATGTATGTATGTATGTATGTATGTATGTATGTATGTATGTATGTATGTATGTATGTATGTATGTATGTATGTATGTATGTATGTATGTATGTATGTATATGTATGTCTGTCTCTATATCACCCTTGTCTATCTGTCTATGTCTGCCGTCTGTCTCTCTGTCTCTCTGTCAGAGAGACAGAGAGACGCAGACTGTTTCTTATAGAATACTGCATAGTATACGATACTATAGTATTTACCAAAGCTGAACACAGTTTTGTCCTTGAGGACGACCACCGTTAAAGTCACTGTCATCAGGTTGATTATCTTCCCATCGTACGTAGACCGGACATGTGTCTTTAATCCACTCAAAGTCTTCAGCACTGTGATCAAATGGGCGTGGATCCTCTGTATTTTTATCTTCGTAACCAATCCAGAATCCGTAGTTATTACACTCTATCGTGTTCATTTCGGCGCTCTCGACTGCAGCCTTAATGTTATCCAGTAATTTTTCCGTCTGTATTACTGCCAGGTGACCACCACTATTTTCGCATTCATAGATGGCTTCCATATAATTTAAGCTACCGCAGGAAATCTTGTATGTGTAGCAGTCACTACAATACCTGTAGGTTGCTGTAAAAGAACGATGACATCATTAGCATTAGTCGGGGGTGTGTATGGATGGATGCATAGATGGATGGATGGATGGATGTGTGTGTGCGTGCGTGCGTGCGTGCGTGCGTGTGTATGTGTGTGTGCGCGTGCGTGCGTACGTGCGTGCGTGCGTCCATGCGTGCGTGCATGCATGCATGCATGCATGCATGTGTGTATGTATGTATGTATGTATGTATGTATGTATGTATGTATGCATGTATGTATGTATGCATGCATGCATGCATGCATACATGTATGTATGTATGTATATATGTATGTATATATGTATGTACTAGTATGTATGTGTGTATGTATGTATGTATGTATGTATGTATGTATGTGTGTGTATGTATGTATGTATGTATGTATGTATGTATGTATGTATGTATGTATGCATGCATGTATGTATGTATGTAGTAAATCGAAATGAACTTACCCATCGTCTCGTCCCCTGCGATGGCACACAATGCAAACGATAGTACAAGAAGAACTCGAATTACCATGGTTACCTGTAGTGTCAGCCTCCTACTAATAGAAAAAATAGATCGTGATGTATGCAAATGACATGTTGCATCCGCGTCATTTTTTGTCTGTACGTCCAACTTGAATACAGAACGACTGCTTCATTCTAACCCCATTTACTATAAAGTAATATTATGGGTTATTGTATTAAAGATGCTAAAAGAACTTCGATCTTTACTTGAATACCACGGATTACCAAATTTACCATCGCAAAGTATGACCAAGTACGATAAGAAAGTAAGCCCATTTGCCGTCAGCTGCCGAACCCCATTCACTATTAAACCTAACACGCTTAATGTCTGTTTTAACATCGCAAACATATTCTGATATAAAATGTATCATTGTTGCCTTAAAACGAGAAATTTGGAATTTTCAGTGATGTTATTTTCGCCCTTAAATGTTGCATACATTTTCCATATAATTGTTTTCACATTTAATCATTTAAGGCAATCTCCCTTCAGTTCAAAAGCTGACACTTTCTTGTGTACCCTTTCAGTTGTTGAAATTCTATAAACTAGCTAGAACGTTAACATGACTGTCATTATGTTACATGTATAGTTTATGTGCCTGGTGAAAAACAGAAGTGGTAATGGTTGAGATGATTACCATTGCTCTTCTGCGGTATCATACATTACTCTATAGAATTATTATATAGATACTTTCACCTACCTGTCAAACCGAGTTTCCACGATGCAGTGGCTTGGCACGTCAACAAGATTTCTATACAAAGTAGTTTGCCGTTTTTCACGGGGGGATATGACCTAGTCTGTATTAATGCTTAATGTTATTTTGACAGTGTAGAACCATACGTGCTTTAGTATACGGTAAATTTGTTCATCGACAGTTTAAACAAGAGTTCCACTTTCCAGATAAAAATAAGGGTTGTCATATGCCATTGATGACGTTTGGTTTATATTGAACGCCATACTATGATGACTATAAAATAACACACCGTTAATTTAAAAAAATTAAATGCATTGGAGCATAAAGTGTTTACAGTTAACATTTGTCAAGCTTTGTGGAGTTACATGTATAGGCTTTACCCATCATGCTCCGGACCCGCATACTTTCGACCGAGCTGAAAGCGCATGAAAGTTTGAACTGCAATCACATTTCTTCCCTAATTTATGTCATCACAGTTACGATACATTAAAACATAGACCCTCCAGTGGTTGAGGGTCTATGCTCAAACTGAGTATCCAATTACAACGCTGCCAAGGCACCAGTTGGACTTAAATATCAGTTTCCAACTTTCGAAACTGTGGTCAGGTGCTAGCCAAGGGCAGATTTGGGGATTTCATTAATTATGTGTTGTATCAGACAAAAATGTTTGTTTTTGATAGCATTGACCAAAACAAAAATGGTGGGGAGGTTGTTTAGCTGTTCAATTTGCCCACCAGCCCACTGCCCACCAAACATTGTGAATGATTTACCCACTCCCCACCAAGAAAACATTTGTGCTTTCCACTATACCAACATAAATTATTTATTCTGACGTGCACAATGTGCGCCCCTTTGGGAGTTTGGCTTCCAGCTCAACCAGTTAGATCAAACAAAGATATCGATTAATGCAATGCTTTCACCCTGTGAGGGGAGAATAACCAATTCACTGTGGTGGCAGCGATTCTGGGACTCAAGTCCTTTTCCATATCTGGCAATATTTTAATCATGTTCATGCAATCTACATTAATTTTTCATCTTTATTTCATGACATACATAGATTGATAACTTCATCCAAAACTTCCACCAAAGCAAGTATCGTTCAGAGCAGTGACGAGTAAGATTCTCGTTTAGTAAACAAATATTTTACACTATTCCTGTTACGTCCAAAGATATAGATGACAGTACAAATATATGAGTGCGTGCGGTTGTTAGGATAAGGCTGGGGTCAGAATTTAGGCAGGGGGGGGGGGGGCTGGGGTGAAATGGGGGGCATGAAAAAAATTGAGAGTTCAAAGGGGGGACTGCAAAAATTCTGATTGTCTGAAAGGGAGGGCGAAATATTTTGCTCATGACTTGAACCAAATTAAACCTCGTTTACCGAGTAAATTAAATTTTCTCGTGGCTTTGCCGCAATACCTTCTAAAAACCTATATTCAGTAATGAGTTGGTGACAGCCATGCGAATGTAACTGTGTATATGCCTTCCCCTGTCTGTTGTGTGTCTGCCAAAATATAACTTAAAGTGTAGGTAATATAGCCATATAGGTGCATAATAATGTATTGACTCGAATAAAATTGGGGTAGTAAAGACAATTTTTAAGCAATCTATGGCTTTCCATAATGTGTATGGCTTGAAATGTTATGCCATTAAATGTCTTCTTTTTTTAAAAAGTGCTTACTGTGGGAGGGGTGACACTCCCCACTAGCTGTCATGGGGGATGCTGTTCCTGCTCAGAATCAAGATTGAAAGAGAAAACTCTGCTTGCTAAGGATCTCCAAGTATAGGTTACAGCTTAATGTGAGCCCTTTTTCACAAAGCCCCTCATTGTTATGTATTTAAACGCTTAAGTTGATTTCCACCTTTGAAGTAGAGCGGGGCGGTACTGTATAATTACACATTAAAATATGTGTGGCCTGAAGGGGGGGGGGCTATGAATATTCTTGGGTTCATTTCGGGGAGTGGCATGAATTCTTTGAGAGCGCGAGGGGGAGGGGGGCTGCGAACAAATTTTTGACCAAATAATTTCGCCCCCCCCTGCCGTAAATGCTGATCCCAGCCTAAGTTTTAGCAAGCTGAACAGCGTATTGAGTACTTTGACTTTCACTTGTTGAGGAGGTATATCTTTGAGTATCTTGCTGTATGTATGACAGTAACACAATAATCCAGATAAAATATGGATCATGTCTCTTCGTACGTGGTGTCACTTTGTACGATATGATTCATCGTAGCTGTACCTCTGGTATACTAGTTAGATGGTAACGAAGTAATGAAGTGGAACTGAAGCCTTAGATATACAATGTAGTCTAATAGAGTGTGATCGAGACGCTACTCTAAGACTTTGTACACGTGCACGTGTATTGCATTACCATGGATCACTATCTCCCAATCTCCTAACTCAACTCTATTCTCTTTTTCGGAAATGTTTTTTTTTTTCAAATATTGATAATACTGCACACTTTAATGTTTGAGGTGAAAAAACGATTTGGCTATACAAGGAACGGAAATGTGTCTGCATTTTTCACAATGACATACTCATTACAATACATTAATCGTATCCATGACAACAATCAAAAATAAAGAATAGAAAATAATATTCATCTTCCACGATCAGATTTTCTTTATTTTGGGTAAGATTTAATAAAGAAGGTAGCAGATAAATAATAAAATACATAACATCTGAGGAAGTTTCATTCCGTTGTTTGATCTGCCACTCCAAATTAAACTTTCCACCAGAATACTTATCGTTTATTAACATTAATCAAATTCTTTTTTCATTACATTGGTCGGTTCAATTTTAAGTGGATATAGCTAAATAAATGGTCTGTTGGGTAAGGTGTGACCATCGACAGGTTTTCGATCAATAAACTCGTCTGGTGTTTTGTAAACGTGGCCATATGGATGAGAATTTGGTATTTATTTTGGAATTTTTATTATAAAACAATTTTATCATGGCTTCCTATTTGAATAATCAATGTGAAACAACATATGCCAAGTCTGTGTTTTGTAACTCAATTAATTGGCAAAAGATTAATACACGTGTGAAATGTTTGTTATTGTACGTGCAATATCAAACTTTTAATTTTTACACATTGTTTTTTAGATTTTTGCAATGTATTGAGTTACAAACATAGACTTAGTCGATGTTGTTTCACATTAATTTTTCAAGTAGGAAGCTATAATAAAATTGTTTAATAAATTAAGAATCAAATAAAATAAATACCAAATCCTCGTCATTATGGCCACTTTAAGATAAAGATTAGATCAAATGTCAATGAAACTGAATACACCCTTTTTTCTGGCATCCTGATAATGCAGTCACGTGAAAAAATATTCTACTTTATTGGACCACACCCAGCTGAAAAAAAAAACGGAAAAGAAAGTTACCATCTTGAACATTTGGAAATATACAACGTTAACAAAATGTAATTTGTCATGTTATTCACAAAAGATAAAATCGTAATAATATAGACATTGTATAAACATTGTCGATGATGGCCACAGTTACAAATCTCAGTGAGTAAATTATATTAAGTGAAGCCGACGAAGAGTCATCATTTGACCGAAGAAACGGATAAAAACATTTGTATGTGTCTGTATATACATGTATGTGTGTACAATTATGAATCCACAAATTAACCGGTAATTGATCAATTTGTTAATTAATCAATTAATTATTTATTTATTTATTCCCACCACCCATTGACCATTATCTATTTCCAAACCTTTCCTTAAATCACGTGATCAGAATAAACCATACTTTGTTTAGAATTATCATTTTATTAAATGTTACATATTAGTATTGTTATTGTTATATATTTTACCAATAATGTATCGTTAATGATGACTTAAATACCTAGGTCTTTGTAGTATATGTATATCATAAAATATTATGTTCTATAAATGAACCTTTTCGTGATTCAATAACTAAAAACTGTATCAACAGTAAGTGTCTTTACCTGGTACTTGACAGACGTATCCCTTCTTCTCCCTACAGTACTCGTCATCAAAATACCCTTCACCAAGAACTTTGCCCTTCTTGTTTGTTCTATACCTGAAAAGAAACAAAAAGACAGAAATGTATGTTTTCAGTGTCTCCGTATAATCAGGGTAACAGTCATGAATCTCGTAGCATAGCTGTCTTAGGGGTGAGATCAGTTCAATGTAGTATAAAATACTAAATTCTTTTACTTTGGGGTGGGAAAGTTATTGAGCCATTTTAGTTCTCATCCTACACAATCGATTTTACTTTTAATGGATGTTTTGTACCCCTAAATACAAATATTTCTTTTCAAATTGAGAAATGGAATAATTTTGGCTATAGTAAATGCATGGCACTAAAATAAAGTAAAGTGTCAACAAAAGAACTATTCTTTACTCACTACATACTGGCTTTATATTCATGGCACTACTACATACTGATTTGAAATTGATTGTGCGGTTTCAATTTTGGCCAATTTAGTTAGAAGGGGGTGGGGGAGGAGTCTGGGGCCTAGGTATGAGAATTTAGTTTTTTATCCTGCATTGAACTATTGATCTAAACCCTTACTGTCATGGCGACGACTTTGTTGCTTTACAGAATATGCAATATGTTAGGTTGACTGAGAGAGCTTCTATATTTGTTTGAGAAAGAAAAAAAGGAGACAACAGACAGACAGACAGACAGACAGACAGACAGACAGGTAGACAAACAGACAGACAGACAGACAGACAGACAAACAAACAGACAGACGGACAGACAGGTAGACAAACAGACAGACAGACAGCCAGACAGACCGACAGACAGACAGACAGACAGACAGACAGACAGACAGACAGACAGACAGACAGACAGACAGACAGACAGACAGACAGACAGACAAACATGCAGGTAGACAAACAGACAGACAGACAGACAGACAGACAGACAGACAGACAGACAGACAGACAGACAGACAGACAGACAGACAGACAGACAGACAGACAGACAGACAGACAGACAGACAGACAGACAGACAGACAGACAGACAGACAGACAGACAGACAGACAGACAGACAGACAGACAGACAGACAGACTTATTTAGATTGGTGGCATTTATAGAGATGAAGAGACTTCCACACACGTGCTTACCACAACTGTACACAGTTCTGGCCTGAGTGGTCATACTTCTTCTTGTTGTCATTTGGTTGGCCCTTTTCCCATCGCTCGAAAAAAGTACATGAATCATACAGCCACTTGAAGTCTTCTGATGTATGTTTATACTCATCTACAGTTTGGTCTGGATCTGTATATGCAATCCAGAAACCAAACTGGTTGCACTTCTTGGTATTCAATCCTGCAGTGGTCACAGTCTCTTTAATTCCATTAAGGAGGACTTCACTTTGTATGACAGCAAGATGACCTGTACCAAAGTCATTTTGAATACTTTCACACTCGTTCTTTGCTTCATCGAACGTCTTCTTGCCACAGTGTATTTCGTAGTCCCAACAATTGTACAAGTTAACACTTGCTGAAAGACACAGAAATATATCAACGTTATATTGCCTTGATCCATTGTCACAATGAACTGATCAGTTACAATGTAACAGTAAAAAAATCTTATAAACAACAAAAATATACCATTGCTTTTTTGAATTTTTAAGATGATGAAAATGAATGAACACTCACTACAAGTATTTCAGATTGATATAACTTCGAGGAAATAACTATACATGTTCAGCTAATAGATTCAATATTACAGATTGTGTTTACTTGATGAAAGTGACGTCCAAATCTCTCTTTTTTTCAAACAAACAAACAATAGACTATGAACGATTAACCAAGTACTTAGGGGTACACTATTTGATTTCGGGGGTGGGGGTGGGGGTGGGGGTGGAGAAACTAGCTATATTAATGTCAACTTCCCAGGTACGTGTGTTTTTTAAAAGTTTTATTCACTAACTGTTGGCAGATGGTCAAAGTTGGGCCGATCGGTGGTTTGTCAGAAAGTCCACAACTTGACACATACAGACATTTCAAATCTCTTCTGCAATATGAAAGTTATCTTTCATATATCGGTAAGATGATATTTCTAACGACTCTTTCTAGATTTAGAGAATCTGCTCACAATTTAGCAATAGAAAGGGCAGGGGAGACGGTGTATCTAGATATAGAAGATTATGTATTTTTGTATTTTTTGTAATATTGGTAATTTGATTTAAGATGAAGTTTATTTTTGTTTAATATGCCCTGTATATCCCACAATAATTCTTTCAGCCCCCTTCGCAATTTTAAATTTTATTCTTTGATGACAACAAATCATGTTCATAGTTACTCAGAATAATTTAGCAAAGTTTGTATTTTTTGCTTTCCATTTACGTCAAAGTATGATGGACTAATTTTGGTTGTATTTGCTATTATTATGTGGATTTGTATGTACCATTGCTGTTTGTCACAACAAACCTCTACATTCGCAGAGTTTGTATAGATTGATTTCAGTACGCGAGGCCGGTCGCCACGGTACTCTGAATAAAGCACATTATTATTGTTATTATTTTCAGAACACCGGTCTCAACAACTGGCGTCTTTGACTCCACATGTCTTTAATTTCTGGTTTGTTGCGAGAATGTTATGCAAACCGCTTTCAACTGAAAATTCCCGTACTTACTTTCCGTCACCGTGCTGGCGGCTGCCCCTGTCATCTCTAGAGATACACCTACCAACAGGACGGCTATCACCTTCAGAGTAGTGCACATCATGATCCAGTGATAAGCCGGATTGTTCAGTGAAGCTGCCTGTTGAATAGAAATACAAACACACACACAGGTACTGGTGTATGGTATTATAAAACATGCATAGCTACACATTACTGTATGCCTTCTTGAATCAGTATCAGCATGTTGAAAGAACGTTATCAACAACCAGGCACTTACCGCTGAACAACTACATTAATGGAACTTATGCTTTCAGTAGCAAAAAGGAAGACGTCACTTGAATGATAAAATATTGTGTATGGGACTAGTTTTGGTGTAGATATCGCTAATAACTTAAGGTGGACGATATTCTTGAGAAAAAAACATACTTCGATAGGCTGCAATCAATTAGAATAATATTGGCTAGCGTATACGATAATGAAAGATAAAGCGAAAAATAAAGACGTGAAAGAGTGAATTGAAAGAGAAGAAAATCAACGGTAGAAAACACAATCATGACTACCAGCTGACGAAATGAGAAGGAAAATGTGGCATAGAGTCTGACAAATAAAGAGTCAATCGTTACGTACCTTTCAACGGTTATCAAAACCTCCTGATAGTCGACGTTAATGATATAAATATGACTATTTCACGTATTTTCTCATCCCGGGGAGACACCCCTGTGACCAAAGTGACAACATAACAGTTTGTTGACCCTGTTTCTGTACGCCTACCATTTACTCTAGTCACAATGTAAAGTATCACATATATAATAAAACATCTGGTGCAACTATTTGTGTTATTGAAATAAAAAAACATTTTGTTTTAACCAATAGTAAATTTGTTTCATATGTTCTCATCTTCCGGATCAAGATAAGAGTCGGTGTTGCGGAAGAAATACTACAATCACGTCAAATTGACTCAGAGTAACTACTGCTGGGAAAACGTGCGACTTTGTTCATTTGAACGAGTCTGGCATCTGTGACATACCAGCAACTATCCGACGTATGTACACTATTCTGTATTGAAGCTTGTTACAGTGTTAACTAAGCAACCGCCACGGTGTATGGTTAACGTACTACTACAACATATGTTGTAGGAAATACACACACAGTCTCTGCGAATCTATTGTTCTGTTCTGATGAAAAGTTTATACAACACAAAACTATGTTAAATAAACTTCATATGGAGTATAGGGTTAGAGTTACGTAGTCTAGGATTCACACTCTCTGTAAGTGAAATGAAAACATGAAACGAAAACTATGATGAGAAACACAACACAATTAATACACTCATAAAAGATACTGATGTATATTGTATGTCCATCATATATCAGTAGTAAAGGATTGACGATACTGTAGGAGTCAAAAACTGTCAAAAATATGTCTCTTTGTCAAATACACTGTAGTTTCTCCAGTGAAAATAGGAGGATATTGATATGATGTAAAACACTTTCGCTTAGTCAGCTATATATGTACACATTAATGTAAAGATACATAGTTGAAACTGAGTTCTTCTGAGTTTATTGTAGCGTTATTCAGAGAGAAACGAGTTCCACTTCACTCAAGGATGTCCACATCACATTACATTACATTGTCGGTCATATTACATTGTATTACATTGTATTACATTGCATTGCATTGCATTACATAATACACGACCAATTGCGCCCC
Organism: Glandiceps talaboti; assembly: GCF_964340395.1. NCBI lineage: Eukaryota > Metazoa > Hemichordata > Enteropneusta > Spengelidae > Glandiceps > Glandiceps talaboti. The sequence continues at coordinate 23,731,636 of NC_135552.1, forward strand.
CAAATACTGACTTTTGGTAAAAAAAAAAAAAAAAAAAAAGTAGTTCTGAAATTCTACAATGTCCACAAGGTGGCGTAATAATGTATACAATGTTTAAAATGATTACTGTTACATTGACATCTAATATTCAAAACTAGGGCATCAAGTCGGTAATCTTAGAACTGCATAGAAGTGTTAAGGTGTTTACTTTAATAATGCCTACAACCTTATCAACGTATTGATCGCGACAACATGACCCTATTACGAAATAAGGTCAGTCAATACTTTTTTGTCCTTCTTTATGGATTTGTCAAAATATGTATCGGATATTTCAGAGTAATAACGTTATCTTCTTTTCATTACAGACCACTTCTGTCAATTTAACTGATGCTTTGTAAACATAGTCACTACATATACGGAGTCACACAAAGACTCGTTTAACTTAAAGTTAGCCGTCAAAGAGAATATTAATCACGTGACGTACGTACTTCGTGAGTTTTGTGGGCTTCATCTACTGCATTTCAGTCGTACAACACTTGGAATATACATTCGTTGGAATGCTCTTCGCGATCGCTTCTTGAATTTAACTCTTTGTCATCATCGTTAATATCCATACTCACACCTATAAAAGCCAAATTCTCTATATCGCAGACAGGTAGGTTTTTTTAACACTATAGACTGGGTATCTCAAAGAAAATGTAATCGTCAACATCTATGCTAACACCTACAATTAACATTCACTATACATACAGTGTAATTGGTACCAGGTAAGTTTCTTTACTGTCACCATAGCAACTCAATGAAAATCTGTCGATAAACAGCAGCTTTGCATACATAAAAAGTAAGCTTACCATTGCCATTTCTGTTCAAAAAGATATTCGAAGTAGGTATACGTTTTTTTATGATTTGATTACCATTATTTGGTCAGTGAAATATCGTCATTTTTTTATTCACTTTCCCTGCATTTATCAAATTAAAACAGCATCGTGTTTCACCGCTACATCACGAACCCTTGTAGGTTTGACCACTCACGATGAATACATTTTTTATTTATGAACGAACGAATATTTGATATATTGAATGTGGATTTGTATCGCCAATACTACTGTAGTCCTCTCCGAACGTACAGTTGAGGAATTTGTTTCACATAATTGTTCACTTAATATAATATCTTTTGACAAGTCACTTAGAAAACATGCACATTTTATTATAGAATCCTCCATTAGTTTCTATACATCGAATGGGTGTATAATTTGGGGGATATGGTTAAAGTAATATATGCTTTATCCCTGTTGTCCCACAGACAATGCATCCATGACCAGAAATCAGATATTTTGTACGAAATACATTTTTTAAATTTTACTCATGCACGTTTTACATTTTTTAACAGAAGTTAGAAATCATTTTACAGACAATGAAGGGACGTCTCTCCACCGTTATCCATAACTGTGCTAAAATTTAAACACAACAAATTATGACATCACAATCACGACAACATTTGCAGAGAACTGCTCAATTGACATGGAAAAAATATATCATCTTGATTAACGGAAATTTAATGAACATACCAAACTCTCAGAATTGTATATACATATTACTATATTTTAAGGGTTATTTGTCAAAATTGAGAGCATCGTTCTTTTCTGAATATTTCAATGTTACATGTAGAAACCTATACTTAGAAGTAGTCTTATTAGATTTATATTTACAGTTTTCAGGAGCCACTTTTGTCTGAAAGAGATTTAAGTGAAGAGTTTGATTTTGGGTCATTGTAAGGTTAAACTGACTGACAATTGCCATTTTATGTCCATCCATCATTGCGTCTACTTGCTGTCAACCAAATCTAGACTTGAAGTGACACGGCTCAGTAGGGAATGAATGCTTCTAGGCCAACCACTACACAGTCAGTTACTTTATTTAGTTCCAAATAAATAAAGCCAATAACGTCAATTAGTTCCAATTAACGTCTCAGTTGAAGCGGTTTTTTTAATAAAAAAACACCCTGTGCGGTTTGTGTACTGATTTGGATTTACCATTTTGATATACCAACCCTTTTAACATTCCTAGGCATTACGTCATTTTCAACCATTTAGTATACATCATGTATGGTAAGGTTAAAGTAACGTAAATGAAGCACGCCTCAGTACGTGCGATTTGCTTGGGAAATCGTAACGTTCTATAAATTCCACCTTTCAAACAAAATTACTCATCAACTTGTATCCGTTCTTAGCGTGTGGAATTTGAATTTGTTGTTTAATAGCAAACATGAGGGACTGTGGGATTACGAAACAAATAATTATACCCAAGTAAATTTAGACTGTCGACAGTCGTTAGTGCCTTTTTTGCCACGTTTCATCTAAAACAAAGTCGTTGCCTTGCTCCGTAGCACTGAATACCAATGCGTGCTGATAGGAACTGCCATTGCCGAAGGCACCAACTGTGAGTGTCGAAAGCACGAACGTGCCTCCGGCACTCGCTGATCAGGACGCGGGTATAGTATTGCTCCGGATCGTAGCGAGGCGACGACTTTAGTTTTAGATAAAACGTAGCAAAAAAGGCACGAAAGACTGTCGACAGTCTAAAGTAAATTTTGCAGTTTATATGATTTTTGTACATAGGTGCACTTTTTAAAAAAGATTTGCATGTACAAGATTGTGTTTATATATAATTCATCATAGGATAAAATTACCCACTCTTCATCGGGGAGTTTGTACTTTCGTCAGAATTAGTTCATTTCAACATACATTATGTTCATATCGGAACCAAATTATTTGTTGAAATATATTTTCAATGACGTTTAAAGTAGTAAATTTCGTAAGTGCTAATTAGCATAATATCGTATTTCACATCTGTAAATCAGAATTGTCCACACTTCATGATCTAGCTCATGGTACGAAGACACTGTTTATTCGTGTCGTTTGCATAGAATATCGTGTCGTATGCTATTTCCGAATAAACCTTTACCTTCATCATCCTCTAGTTATAATTAGTAACGTTTTTTGCCGAATAGTTATCATGAAACGTGCTTTCACAAAAATGCACACGAGGTGGTTTATTTGGTACAAACTCTCAAATAGTAACAACTAAACAAAATGGAAACCAGTCGACTCGAGCAAACGACAGTTTTCTCCTGGTTAGGTTTGATATTCAGAGTGAGAGAAACCATCCATTTGCAACCAATTCAGCTATGTAACTAACTACGTAATATCCGGTGATTTAGCTATGTAACAACAACGTAATATCCGGTGATGGTGACTTTTGTATTGATTTGTGATACCTTTGTATTCAGTCAATATGTTCAAATGGTCATAGATGTTTGCTTTTTTCTATTTCATCAGATGATTACAGCTGTAAAAATACTAATACGAATACTTATAGACAAATAGACACATTTTCTGTTGTTAGATTTCATATTAAACCTTCCTTCTTTGCTACAAAGGTTTAATACTTCTGTAATTTTCGCCGAGTTTGACTTCGATTGATTCTATATTAATAGCTTCTGCATATAAAGATCATGCTAAACAAATCACCAAAATTAAGCAAATTAGGAATAGAGCAGTCGTAGACAGAGAAAACAGTTCACACACATACACAGATACATACATACATACATACATACATACATACATACATACATACATACATACATACATACATATATATGTTGAGGGTAGAAGAAAATCAAGTTGGGTTTTTCGTCTCTACAAGCCTGACGAAACAGGCTTGTAGAGACGAAAAACCCGACTTGATTTTCTCCTACCCTCAACATATACTCCGCTCTGCGTGCAGACGTATCGCGCACTGTGCTACGGATAAATCTTACCACTGACTTCCTACATAAACACACACACACACACACACACACACACACACACACACACACACACACACACACACACACATATATATATATACTAATACTAATTATATATATATATATATATATATATATATATATATATATATATACATGTATATTTGGGTATGTGTGTATACACGTACATACATACATACATACATACATACATACATACATACATACATACATACATACATACATACATACATACATACATACATACATACATACATACATACATGCGTGTGTGCGTGTGTGCGTGCGTGCGTGCGTGCGTGCGTATACATACATACATACATACATACATACATACATACATACATACATACATACATACATACATACATGCATACATGCATGCATGCATGCATGCATGCATGCATGCATACATACATACATACATACATACATACATACATACATACATACATACATACACGCACACGCACGCACGCACGTACGCACACACACACACACACACACACACACACACACACACACACACCCACCCATCCATCCATCCATTGAATCATTGTAACATATCTTAAAATGGAAGCACTCACAATTTAGATATTATATTATATAATATAATATTATATAATATAGATATTATATTATATTATTGTATTTATACTGCAGTGCCCTGACAACTGTACACTGCTAATAAAATATGGTCACTTCCTGAGACGAATCAGTGATCAGTTTGCCAGTGGCGTAATTCAATACTGCCAGGAGCGACGATTGATTAATCAATTTAATCGGTACACCATTCTTTTTCAGTGTCTTGGTTTCTCAAAGCTGAGTGCAAGAATGTCAACGTTTACACTTATTATGTTGGTTTTCCTGTCAAGTTTTGTATTTCGTGGAGGGTTAACATCTACAGCAGAACCCGGGGGAATAACAGAACCAGAAAGTGAAACTGAAAATGACGCCATCGACGGATCGGAGGAGCCGGAAACCGAAGATGTTGTTTCAGAAAAAAGGCCACCAGCTGTTGAATTTGTTCTGCCACCATTTACCCTAATTTTGGTGATGTTTGTTGGTAAGTACGTGCATATTGTAATACATGATGCTGTGATACTACCGCTGTGTTCGACCACCAACACGCGTGTCAAATCAAATCAACTTGGAAACAATCTGTTCTCAGACTGGTTTAGTATATATTCTTCATGACGTCTTTTCAAAACATGAAATAACACGTCCCTATTTAACATCAACATTTCTGTGCTTTTAATACCCCTACCAACAATGATACACCATCAAATGCACACACAATATTTCTCATCAAGGGGAACAGTATTTTATGCTAAAGCATTTACTTCAAATATGATCTTCAAATTCACTATAGAATGTTCTTACCGCTTTAAATCAATTTTATTTTCTAAAGGAATTAAACACGCACAGCTATTTAGGTTTGGGATAACGTAGTGTGTAATTCGCCACAATTAATCAATATGTTCCCCGGTCAGGCTTCAAAGACACCATTTCTATGATACGTGCATGTATTTATCTACGTTGATTCAATGCTTAAATAAATAAATTAATTTATTAATTAATTAATTAACTACAACTGCGATACTCTATTCAACTCCTTGCTATCATCGGGGGATTTTCAGCCGAATTCTCAGTATACTTATTTTCTATCTATGTACTATTGAACTATCACAGTCAATTTATTCTCATTGATTTTCTAAGTTTGATTTCCCGTTAATTATCCTGATTTTATTGAGAGTTCAAGTTAATGATCGCATTCAAGTATCGGACTGTTATCAATTAGAACGGTGGAATGAAGTCTTAAATAAACAATTCAATCATTCCAAAAACATACATTTTTTTATTTTTTCATCGAAGAAGGAGAGGGGATTGATGATGCGTTTGTTGATTTGCTGTCTCGCCATATTTCTAGAGAAGAAATACCACCCTACTCCCCTCCCCTCCCCTCCCCCGACTCCCTCATTCATGAAATCATCCTCTTTCTAAAACAGACATGGTTATTCCCCTATACTGTGTCCACATCTTTGCAATAGCTGCCAACTCGAAAGCTCGATCGAAAAGGTGTTATTATTACACGGAACATAGGAAATCAAGAGGAATGCCAATATTTACATACCTCTCAAGCATTAGGAAGTAATGTAAAAATTATTAAAGTGAGTAGTTTGTGAAAATGATCTCAAGAAAATGATCTCAAGACACAGTATATTACTTTTTTGTCTTTTCCCCCAATTTAATGCAAAAATTACTGGTGCACGTTTGTAAATAAATAAAAGCACAATGCCCTCGTTCACTAACTTAAGTCACTTCAAATGTGATTCCTTCTAGGTCTTGGAGGATTGATGGTCACAGCTAGATGGCGACGTTACAAAGGAAACAAGAAACAAAAAGAAAAGCAACGACAAAATGTTTTTACAACTACTGGATTTTACATCGACTCTAACAAAATTACAACAGATGGGAATGTGAAACCATGTAAGTAATTTACGAACACTCCAGTAGTGTAAATTGTACCCCACCCCTACCCCCGCCCACCCGAACCCGCCCACCAACCCCCACCCATGCCTGCTGCCTGTGCGTTTTGCCAAGGCTAAAAACAGAACACATAACATATATAACATATATACTATTTCATTTTAATTTTGGGGAATAGGCTGAAGGGTGGACTTAATATATTTATTTTAAATAAATAAACGTTTTCAGGACTTTTCAGCAATTGAATGAAACGGATAAATTAAACGGTGTTTTCCAAGTGTAACCAAGTGAACCACGTCAGTATACAGGACTCATATGTATGTGTGTTTGTTTGTGTTTGTGTTTGTGTTTGTGTTTGTGTTTGTTTGTTTGTTTGTTTGTTTGTTTGTGTTTGTGTTTGCTTGGTTTTCAATAAAGCTAAATATATGTAGGATACGTCAATTGTTTTCTTGTTCATTTACATCTTATAACTTAAAGTTGTACATTCGCTATGTTTGAACAGTGCTCTCACAACCTTGGGTAAACTGGTACTATCAATTAGACAACGGATTAACCTCAGTATACGTAGTAACGTAGCTTTGCCCTAACAACACATTTAATACGCTCTCTCTGTAAATGTTCATCGTCATGACGACGCATCCTCTATATAGAATCAGGATAGGAATGCATTTCGTAACACCGACCGTTATGAAAACTGACCATCTATATTTCAATACTGTAAAAAATCAAACGAAGAAACAAATTGTAATGATTCATTGGCCTTGCGGTTAGTATAACAGACACGAAAAACCTTCTCTTTGGTAATATTGAATAAACTACATGATGACTGGGTATATTCATGGGTTTTTCGAACTCAATATCACTTAACTTCGAAGGGTAGTCAGTGTGTACCACTCCTTTTAGTTGATAGATGACTGTCGATGTTATCATTGAAAAAACGATCAAATATAATACCAGTATGTAAATAAAGCTAACATTTCTCTTTCCATTAAGATGGATTTTATGAAATGGAAACATTGCGCTTTCCAGAAGCATGGTTTTATTTCACATTCGATCACCGTCATATTTCGTTTACAAACGCAATTCGATAACGTTCTTCGGTAAAGCTTTTGAAAGCTGAGACGAAGACATTTGTTAATGCATTACTTCTACTACAGCATCATATCGATTATGAATCATAAAATTGAATGCCAGGCATTCCACAATATCATCAATATAACCCGGTTTACTTAATATGTAGTATTAATTGCTTAACGTTGCTTGACGTTTTATTCACGATCTCTTTTTTTTAATGAAAACTAAATAAATCCTTAGTATCGTTCAACTTAAAACATGCTGACCATCGAAAGATTGACTGTAAAATATAGTTACTTTGGAAGGGTGAATTAGAAATGAATGCGACATTTCGACCCTTCTACTACGGACTTGGATTGCGCGTATATTCTCTACAGAAAAATTGTTGGAGAACATTAACAGTTCATAATGAACACACGCGCGCGCGCGCGCACACACACACACACACACACACACACACACACACACACACACACACACAGTGCTTAAAACAAACAAATCTTTACACCAGAAATACACAGCTGATATCATAACCTTATTTTTAAATTTTAAGGCTTAGAGTTCCCAAGGCTAATGCTATATGTTTTGCATATTATTGTCATGGTCACCAGTGTCATTCACACCTACAGACTATATGGGAAATAGTGCATAATTAATTTTACAATTTTGCCATAATTAGAAGTGTACATGTGGTAAAACACGCGAAACGGTATTTGATAACAGATTTAATATCTTAATACGTGTATTGTAAACTAAGTCTTGTATCTTGACTAAAAGTTGGTGACGGTGTCTGTAAACCACATATATAAATAGAATTAGATTTGTAAGGCTATAGAAAGGACGTGAATGGGATTGTCGCATTCGCCATCTTTCAAAACATCCATGATTAGTATAAACATTTTTGAGTCAGATGAACGAGAAAACAAGGTAGGAAAAGGGAATAACAACGTATAAACCACTGGTATGTAGAATAGTGAAAAATCACAAAACACACATTAGGAGGATAGGCATTATATAGATGATGAGGTAAGATCAGTGAGCTTTGTGTTTGATTATCGTGGTCTCATCATATCAAGGTACTAAACTGAAATGGAGGAAAGTGGCCTCTAGTTTACCAAATAACTCCAGTAGACAGAGTATCTTTCGTAAAAACTAGCCTACACGAAAAGTCTAATTTACCCATCTCTGTTCAGGGGTAGTACAAGACGCAGTACCACTTTTGATTGTCTACAGCCCCCAGGTGAGAGATCACCGGGGGTAAATTAAGTCAAAAGTGGAACTTCTTTTCATACTCAACACATTTACACATCCTCTGCTCAAACTTTATCCAAGGTGGAAAGATATGATTTTTCGCAAAGCGCTTAATTCACCACCATCGCCTTAATGAACAACAGAGTAATTTTTCTATTGTCACTTATTGAAATTATGTCTTACATTATACAAGTTTTAACGAACTCAGACCACACCGTTATCAACTCACTGGATAGCTTCTTCAACCAGCCACTGGAATTGTTAAAGATCTCACTGCCAGCCGTACTGTCTTTGGCTTTTTGCCCTCTGCTCCTTCAGATGTACATTCCTCTGACTGTTTATTTCTGGCCAAAATCTCAATATCCAGATGGCATGCCATCGATTAATGAAGCAATAGGTAAGTTATTTGTATCAGGAATTCTAGGTGTGATGTACAGAGGGATCATCATGTTGCTTAGTTACTGTCAGCTCTGGTTTGGACTTCATTTTGGAAAACTGCAAAATGATGCAACTCAGTGTTTGACTGATAAGTTTCTTCGGAATACCTGTCACATTAGTTCATTTTTCATAAAAACTTTATACCAGTTACTTAAAATACCATATGGGTGAAATGTGGACTTTTTGTATTTGATGTTACACGACCTTTGACCTTTAATTTGAGCACGGTAACATTGATTGTATCAAACTTTAAGTTGTTTTATATTTCGGTCGCTGTCGTTCACTTTCGGTCGTTTTCGTTATGATGAAAAATGACAGTTCCCCTTCTACATGTAACACAGTTATAGTTTGTGTGTTTATGCGTTTGATAGCTCGAAGCTATTACATCGGTAAGGGTATGTGAAGACAAACAGGCTTTAAAAGTGCAAAGGGACTCTGTAATTCTTTTTATAACTATCTACCATAAAATACCTAACACAGTAGGAAGTGGGCACTCAAAGTTCATATTATATAAATACACACTGTTATCTAAGATACAAAGGTACGAAATCTACAACAATATGTCCAAATAGGTATGTTTTGTTTCAATGAATTAGTGTTGAATTGGGTGATTTCACATTCCTTATTCTACTTTAAATGTAACTATTCCACTTTTGGACTCCTGTGCAACAATAGCTCCCAGTAGTTGATAACATTTTCACATGTATAATAAATGGTAACTGTACATGTTTTGACGTGTTTTATCTTGGATATAGCATGCTTCCTTGCCCCGGCTGGATTAGTTTATGCGTAAGTTTGATACTTTCATAATACAAGGTAACAGGCTTATTGAATGTCCATAGTAGGTGTGTATTTACATTGCGCTTGTTTTGCACGACCTATATCGCCTGACGATGTGTCTTTGTTGGTATCATAAAAGTGGATGTGGTTTACGACGATGTTGTTCAGTTCATTCAGCCAGTCCTCGCTAATTAAATTGAAATGTTGAAAATGAAGACATAGTCAGAGCTCTACAGGGTAGCTAATATTCAAACCAAAGTCAGTTGAGATGAAGATACATCGCTCCTTGGAATACATTACTGCTTAAATGCTAGAAATATCATCATCAATCCCACCATATTGAAAAATTTTTGAGGGGTTTTAATGTACATCTTAAATATTAATTTTACGCAACATACGCGTCTTTGAGAGATTATGTAAATTTGCTCTATGTTCGTTTTATTAAAATTTTTATGTATGGTCATAACTCTGGTTCTGTATCCGGGTGTTTTTGATCTCTGTATCGAATCTGTGGATAATCTTAATATAGATAAACTATTCTTATGTACATTCTTATCTTTACTTTTAACTTCACAAGTACTTTCCTTGATACATTCTTGGGCTTGATTTAGGTTAAAAGCACTTTATCTATAGATAATTTACTATTGCATACTGATAATACTCACTGATCTAATAGAGTAGGTGTGTCTCTGAATATTATCTGTTAAGACACATATAATGATTGGTATTTCATCATTTTCTTTGCATAAAATAGGGTAACATTTGGCTTTACATTCCAAGCTGCTGTTGAGAAACAGAAAGCTCTTTTGAACAACGTATCACTGGAAGTCAGCTTGTTGGACCAAATTCTTATCCTGGCTTCTCATTTACCAGTACAGAATATACATGACAGGGTAGAGGTAAGCCTGTGTAAAATGTAATAGAAAGTTGATAGATTTGTATGTTATGATGTTTGCAGCGTGTGTTAAAGTTGTACAGTCTGTAACTGAGAAGACAGTGACTATGTTGGTGTGCAATAATTATTATGTAAAAAAAATATATATAATTGTCACTTAGTAAACTATGCATATTCATATATTAAAGCGAATGGGAAACATTGTGTACTTTACGCACATTCATAACTATATTCACCATTGCGTCGTCAGAAATGGTAGTACGCAATGGCTTGCTGTATATATGAGGATGTGGGCAACGTAAAGTCCACGCACGACATTCCAAATGTGGCTTCTAAGTTCAATTATTTTGCCAATGTCATACTTGACCGTAAGTCTTTCCAAATCACTCTAACATAGACTCTTAGAACACGTCGCTTTCATATAGCCTTCAATGATTGTCTTAGATCGCATCACGTGGTATGGTCTATTGACCCATAGTGACCTCAATTTGCATAAAGTAACACTAGTCGCATTCTATTTTCCCTGGGGCACTATTAAGTATTAACGGGGGATTTGCCTTGACTATGTGAAGGATATATATGTGTTATAAAACTCTTATTGTCTGGCCTTATTTTGGGAGCTAGTAAACTGTTATTTAGCAACTATTTACATAACAGTTCTGGGGGTAATACACGTCTACTAGTGTCCTCATAGCCAGGAAATAAGTGTTTAATAATATCTAACTGAAATCTGCCATAACTCTGGTATTCTAATTGTACACAGTCTATGATTTTAGAAATACTCTAGATCTTGTAATCTGTAAAATTTTTGCTCGTCAAAGAAAGTTATTATAATCTGTGGAAATACCAAATGAGAACTCAGAACATTGTTGCTCTTGTTGTGAACATAAATCGGAAATAAAACAGGCAGCTTCTAATAAATAACCCAAAAACTGCCAAGTTATCACATGTACCTCTTTAAATCAAGAAAGAATTATGACTTTGAGTTTGATACACTGTAGAATATTGACAGTAAAACGATAGGGTGAAGGTAGGTCAGTTTTAATCCAAGTAATACAATGTTGCTGGATTTGTTACCCTATGATAATACAATTTATTAACTCAATAAAGAATTACGAATTTCAATCTGGTGCATTGAACCGCGTTGACAGTAATCATTACAGTGGCCTTGTGAAAAGTGAAGTATATAATTCATGGTTAAAAATAACATTGTAAGAATTCAAACTATATAGACGCCTGCCTTCAAACAGTCATTGATGAGTTTTTACTAATATCAAAACAAAATGATGGGCGGTGTTGATAGATGAACATGTATACATCGTCTTGAACTTGGCGCATTCAGATTTATCTAGGAAGTCCAGACGTCAAATCTATTACACCTAAAAAGGAAGGTTGTTATAACGTATTCAAGGACACAAGCCATTAATGTTTTATTCTAGAAAAGAAATGAACCAATATTGTAAGTGTGTGATGTTATATCTATTTATCCACGTAACGTTTTGTCCCATCTATAGATTTATCGAGCCGTGAAAGATGAAATTATTTCCATAATGATACAAATTCAGAAACAAGCAGCGAAAAGTGGATATAACATACAAAAGGGGCCTCTTTGGAAGGTATGGTAATATTTATACTCAGCGTATACCCTATCGAAACTATATGTATCACGTAACATCTAGACATTACTTCTAAATGTATTCAGTAATTCGTAGAATAGACTGTCATAAACACACTCATATCAAACAAACGCGCATTTAGGAGCGCGCACGCACAGACAGACAGACAGACCGACCGACCGACCGACCGACCGACCGACCGACCGACCGACCGACCGACAGACAGACAGACAGACAGACAGACAGACAGACAGACAGGCTGGCTGGCTGGCTGGCTGGCTGGCTGGCTGGCTGGCTGGCTGGCTGGCTGGCTGACTGACTGACTGACTGACTGACTGACAGACAGACAGACAGACAGAGGGACGGACAGACAGACAGACAGACAGACAGACAGACAGACAGACAGAGGGACGGGCAGACAGAAAGACAGGCAGACAGACAGACACACGCACGCGCGCACACACACATACATACATACATACATACATACATACATACATACATACATACATACATACATACATACATACACACACACACACACACACACACACACACACACATACATACATACATACATACATACATACATACATACATACATACATACATACATACATACATACATATATATACATACATACACAAACTAGCTAGAAAACCACGGGCAGACTACAGGACATGCCAGTTACAGGTCCTATGTACATCTTATAACAGTAGCCCCATCTACACGTAGGTCGTCCTACCTGAGGCAGTCCCAAGTCCTACCTGAGGTAGGATAGATTTGTGTCTACACGTAGGAAGGTTACAGCGGAGATGTCGCACCTTCCGTCCTGACAGTACATAGGACGAAGTCAGGAGGGTTTCAGGAAACCTCTCAAAGGTGTCCTAAGTCAGGACGGTTTCAGGACAGGTTCAGGACGCGTTTGCGTCTACACGGGCTTCAAACTATCCTGAATCCTACCTCAGGTAGGATTTTTAGTGCCGTGTAGATGGGGCTAATGTGTTGTGTGAAACAAGTGCTGTTATTGTTACAGGGTTTGTACATTTCATAGCTGTATCGACAGACATGTACTAGTAACAGGTCTGTTGGCAGAGACATATTCGATTCGGGTCTGTAATTTCTGAGAGTATATCTTACAAACTGGTTATAGTAATGTTTGAAGTACATGTATGTACACACGTGTAACATTATGATAAAATCAGACACGTGACACACCTGCGTACACATCCATGTATACAGTCCTGTACATAGTCATGTATTGTCACATGCAGTAAAAGGCATACCCTTTGTCATATGTATCAATGTGACGGCAGTGCACCTACAGCAATCTATACAGTAATGTAGCCACACCTTTGATAGGCTTGTGACTACGTATACAGCCCTGTTACACCCTGTGCCGTCTTTGCTGACACAGACCTGTACCACAGGCATGTCAAGGGTCTGCAAAGTCCTGTTCCATGTTATATTTGGTATATGTACTAGTAAAATATTCAGCGACTTTATCTTCCTCAAGTTCCAATTATTTTCAGCGGGATTTTTCCTTCAAATACTATCTGCCACACGTTATTACTTATGGATTTTTTGCTTGTATTTGATGAAAGAAATCATTAATTGCTGAAAGGAAAGTACACCCGAATTGTCAACAATAATCAAATTACAACGCGGTGTCATTTTTCACGAACAAACTACAAAGACTCTTTTTAATGAATCAAGTTGCATAGATTTAAAATACCACAATTATTGCATTCTACATACATGTATTTCTTTTTAGGTTTTATAAAGCTCTCGTATATTGTTATGCGCTGTTGATTCCAATTCTTCAGTTCGACGTATTTAATTACTGAGCAACTCTAGGTTAATGACGCGTATTAATTAGAATTGAAATTGAAAGTGACATGACTGAAGAGACTAGGAAATAGTAACAAATCAATATTGCAGTCATTAAAGCATATATGCCACAACTGGCTTAATTTAACTGAGTATGGCAAATGCATTTAATGAATGGAATTTCATTTGTATTTCAGATTGTGCCAATCATACGTAACAGCCATTATAATAACCAGGCAGATAAACTGATGGCCGTGAGTATTGAAATCATTATAGGTCCATTAAATCACATACAAGGACAGGTTACCGAGAGAAAGTTCCTAAATGTAATATTGAGAGCATAAGGCACTGAGAGATAGATTACTTTTATAGAAGACCTTCACTCACATTTCAATACTCTTCAAAGAGTTTGATATTTACAACTTCTATGGTAGAAACTCTCACAATATTAACAAGGTGCAGTTAAATCATGTTTTGAGATTACTGACTATGCTTGTGCTCCGATTTGAAATTAATACGAGTGTATCTGACACACGACATACACTGAATGTTAAATATCATATATTTAGGTGACATTCCTACATTTACATCTTATCTTACAGAAGGAAATGCTGAAACACTTGTTAAAGATGAACACGGCCAGGTCAGAGAGACACGAAGCAATGAGTGCCAATATTCACCCATTTCAGTGGATCTTCTTGGAAGTGCTTAGCTTCTTTTCATTCTTTGGCGTACTACTAATCAAGGTACTGGGTCAGCAAACGTCTATATACATTGCCGTGGTTAAATTTGCTGAGCGCTGCTACTTACGATATACATATCACATTATCGTATTTGATTTATTCATTTATTTGAAACACACTCTCTAGATTACAGTTTACATCATAAGCATTAGAGTTCTCTTAATATCTTTATTGTAAATGATGCCGCCATTATATATAACATCAACCACGTATTTTACTATTATATAAACCACTAGTACTTAAAGGGTCATGTTTCAATCCCCGGACATCACCGTAGTATTATCTTAATAAGGATTGCATGAAATCATTCTTTTGTTATGTTCCTACAGCTCCATTTTTCACGCCCCAAAATGGACCTTTAAACATAAAATTTCGGCAAATACACCCACAATCTTCTCAACACATTACGCTATTCTGTGTGTCTGTTATTGTCCACTCTCACGGCTAACTCTTCATTTTCTGTTTTCTACGATAAAGGCCGAGTCGTACCGAATGGAGCTTACAATGTGTATAGTGACTGTTTTCTCAATTTCACTACTGTGTTACGTGGTGGCTGATCTAGATTCGCCCTTCAGTGGATTCTTTAGGGTAAAACCACTTTCTCATGTAATATTTGTTGTCAGTAAATACTAGTATAGCAAGGTTGTATACACAGTGTGTTCATGTCTATCACAGGTTTCAGTAATCCAGGTTTCATATTTAGACATTTTGATACATTACATCTCTCAAATCTACTTTCCCTTTGACCTTGAACTTTCGACTCTATGATTCATGACAAACTGATTTCTCAGAAATTTCGATACTACTTCATGTTAGATTGTTAACATTAACTGAATGAAAAGTGAAAGACATCATGGTTATGTAATTCAACATTTTGTCAGTTCTTCTCACCAGATTAAAATTAATACTGATTCAGAATCACTGTTCTCCTTTTCAGGTAGACTTGTCGTTTTTGTCAGACATACTGAAGAAGACTGAAATGATGTATACAACAGAGAATGAAACTCTTAGGGATGAAGTACATGGAAAATTGAATGTAGCCGTTCGTAGTGTAAATGACAAGCAAGTGGTAGAGGAGAGCGATGTTCATCCATTCGCGGTCCAATCGTGATACTTCACGTTGCTGTATTACTTGAGTCGATGTAGTTTTACTTTGAGTTGTTTTAACCACTTAAATGGGATGGTGGGCTTCAGAGATGAAATAAGTATCTACTAAAAGCACATGTATTGATTATTTCATGTGATGTCGTGATTAGTTTTCTGTCGACACATTACCGTGTAATTCTACCTGTTTCTGTACATAATATTTCAAGTGAAAGATGGAGAAAATTATAAAGTTGACAGTGACTTGCATCGAAATTATGCACTTTTATGCGATAGAATAAAATAGCTTGTACATTTTTCACCAAATGCAAAAAATAGTAATATGTAAATATGTTAAACCAAGTTTTCTTTGTGAAAACTACTCTTTAAATTATTAGAAACTTTGACATTTCAAATAATTATTGAATATCTCATAAAAGTTTACACAATTTAAAATGTTTATTGGCTTTCATCAAACACATTTTATATCAATCGATAAGAGAGTGGGTCTGTGTGTGTGTGTGTGTGTGTGTGTGTGTGTGCGTGTGTGTGCGTGTGCGCATGTCTGTGTGGGTGCATACATGTGTGTTTGTATGTATGTATGTATGTATGTATGTATGTATGTATGTGCGTGCGTGCGTGTGTGTGTTTGTGTGTATGCAAGGACAGACAGACAGATAGACAGACAGACTGACAGGCAGACAGACAGACAGACAGACAAATTACGCATTTGCCGTTTTGTCATTTGTTCATAAGTTTTGTGGATGAATTTAACAGTTTTATTAGCATCAGTTATTCATTTAATTAGTATTTTTGAACTGTTTTACTAGTTTGCGATAATACATCTCTTATTTACAAATGCAACACTCTCGGGTAAGACATGTAACTGTTCACATTTTTCTTTTAAATCAAGCTTCGATGAATATAATCTTCAACTTTTCTATATTTAGTCATGCAACACACAAAGACATAAAAGAGTGAATATACCTCAAACAAATACCCAAGTAAAAATTCACCAGGGTTTACTTATCCATACTATTGGGCCTAACATTACATCATTAGCTCCAGGGGGGAACTCCCCTAATTTTACATGGGGATGTTCGGCCCAAATTCAAAACATCTACCATGGCATGTATAATTCAAAAACAAACGGGGTTTCCAGTAACGGTCGTCCACTCAATTACCTTAATCTTAAGTATGAAGACGTATCCTCCATGTTATCGAACCCATTCACATGAAAAGTCGACCCATGTTTAGGGATTTTTTTGTGAAAAGAGACCCACTTAGGCAGCACATACCCGTATACCTTTCGATGGGAGTACCCCTTCGCATGGGCATTAGATCACCATATCGTTAACGAAATATCCAAACATATCAATGTGAACAGTGTCACACTTGGTCAACTTCACACTATACGCTGTAGTGAATGTTCGGCAAATTTCACACTACATTCAAAGTTACTCTCGTATCGGGTCACACGAGCACTGAGGAATAGCTTAACAGACATAAATGTATGGTAAATGATGACGTCACCGGTAATAATTAATTTAAAGTGATATCGTCAGCGGAATACTGACATCACGTATGCTAGGATCACGTGTTCTCATTAATCCTTTCTGTGACAAAACAATGAGATTATTTTCACACTCAACTGATCGCAAAATGTCAATGCCTAGTTCTCTCGTCATTCGACCGATAAGAGCCAGGGTTAAACCTTTTTGTCTAGAAGTAGCTCAATTTCAGAATTTAAGTTAATATATTTTGAGACGAGGGCGAAATTGCCGAAATACTAAATATTCAAATATTGGTCCGTGACAATAGTACATTGACATCCGTGATAAGCATCTACATTGATAATGGTGTGTTGTATCTAGTATACTTTAGAACAGTGGCACGAGTTTGACGCGTCGACGTTAGGCCAAATAAAAAAAATGTGCTTCCAATAACCCGACCGACCCTCGTTTAAGCCCCCGACCCTAAACATTTTTTAAATTCAAAAAAGGGTAAACTGGTGGCAATTTACTGCTATTTCTGTGCAAATTTTCATGCCAAAGTTTCTTTGGTCAATTCTTGTTTAACATACCATTCCAGAGAATTCAAGGCTTTTAACAATGTAGCTGGTGATCTAAAGTTAAATTTATACAATAAAGTGTAAACGGTATGTTTATCTACTTCACATACAATTGTCTTCATTTCTTGTATTACACCTCATCAAACTATCACTAAGTATTGTGACCGAGAAGTATCTTGTCTTTGGGTTGAAGCAATTTTTCAAAAACAAATGAAAGAAATCAAATAAATCCCGACCTACCTACCCTATATTCTGAAGTCTTGTTATCGGAAACAAACATTTTATTTTATTTTTGCCTTATCAGTGGGGGTCAAGGATACTTACTCTTCTCTAGTCAGTGATAGATTCCAAAGACATCAGGGTAAACCGATGAGCTGACGAGGAGGGCAGCTAATTTGATTATTCTAATTGTTTCGTGAATATTGATTTGTGAATGAATTTGATGTTTTTCTTAGCTAAAGTAGATTTTGATTATAGAAATAAAATAATTGACGTAGTCAACTAAAGTGATAAATGTCAATAATTTTTTTATAGTTAAAGTGTTAGTTGATAGCCAACCTCTGATGAACCTTAGATTTAAATTCGACGCTTAAAATAATATAGTATGTTTGTTTAGTCGACCGTGATATACGCGTACCTGTATTCTTCATGAACATTTCGACTGCAGTATTTGAAATGATGTGCAAACTACTGCCAATTCTTACACTGACTTTGCTTGCCTTCAAGCAAGTCTCTTGCAGAGGAAATGGTGCCCCGCCACAGGCCTGCTACGAAATGATCCCACATCATGGAGACAGGCAAGGCCAGACTGGTGATCCGAAATTTAATGTACAGGTAGATGCCACTTCATATGGGTCAAACACAGAAATCACTGGTAAGTATACATTGCACTTTGATCAGGAGTAAACCGAACAAATGTCGCAATTACTTGTGCTGGTGAGGTGATCATTGCCAAAAAATCGCACAAATCAAAAGTCTAAAGTGTTAGTAACTTATGTATAACATGTGAATAAACTGTTATCTTGTATCTTTTTGCACGTAAGCCGTAGAAACACCGACTTCGCCATTATTGTGTATAGTTCATTCAGTGCAACCATTTTTTACATTTATTATTATTGATATTTAATCTCGATAAATCTTACAAAAGTTTCATCTTCTTTTCAGTCGCAATAAAGGGAGCCCCATACACTGGTTTCCTACTCCAAGCACGCAGTGTAGGATGTGGATGTGACAAGCCAGTTGGTACATGGATCGAATCACCAGCCAATACTAAAACAATGAGTTGTAGTGAAGCCGAGGACAGCATGACTCATAACGAACCGACTCTTAATAAAGAAGCATATGAGTACAAATGGAGAGCACCCAATGAACCAGTGGGTGACGTTGAATTTGTGTGAGTAACTATTACCACATTAGACAACACCGTCTATGATTTGTCATAGTACCACTTGCATAGAGCGTTTACACGTAAAACCGTCGAAAACTTTATCTACAATACCTTCATTGAAATGTCAGGATATATACATTATTTTGCCCTCCTTTGTAAGGGTCTAGATCCGGGGTCTAGATACACATATAGGAAATATTCTTTTGTACAAGCATTCTCAAAATATTAGGTTTAGCATCTGTTGAGAAAACGACTTGCTTGAATTTTGTAAAGTGTCACTGAGCACAGTTTTAGACACAGTTATGACAGTTCGTCGATGGAAAGTTTAACGAATGGACACTGCAATCTTTCCTTGTTATTCGTTTAATGCAGGGTAACTATACTTGAAATCTTTGACACGTTCTGGATCACACAGAAGTCAGAAGTTATCACTGGTTCTGGAGAGAGTGTTTGTTGTGCTTGTATACAAAGTGCCAAAGGCGGTAAGTAGTGCTCCAACACTGTTCTCCAACTGATAACAATATCAAGACCATATATAGCAGAGATCAATGTTGCCAACCGAGTCATGCAAATTATCATACACGATTTAGTTCAGTAGTGTGAGGGCGCCCCCAACATTGCGTATCGCACAGGCTCAGGTGTGGTCGTAAGATAACAATGAAACAATAGATAAAATACACAACAATGTCCCGGGTCCCAAGCCTGTGTAGCATATTGGTATAGTATGCAAAGTTCATTGACAAATGAATTTGAACCACAACTCTGTAAAATTACAGGCCTCTTTACGGCACTGTCCAAGATGCTGAGTCAACAGAATGCGTGCTTCTGAATGGCTCATATAGTCCACCATTAACTTAGTTTCATTGTAGAATATTGTTTTGTTCCACATGTCTGTGGTGTGTCAATGTATTCTTGTGGATTGACAATTCTAATTCTCTCATTCTTTTTTAACCATTTTCCGTTTCAGTGTTTTGACTTTTGTATGACATTTAACCTTTGACTTCCCTGATTACACCTACCACTAATTGTTATACACACTGTGTTTTCTTACCTGTAGACGCTGGTAATTTCCTGACAATCAATGCAGTGGCATTTTTACTCTCTTTGTCCATATTCGTCTACTTCTGTTTAAAAAACTAAATGGACAGTTAGTTCTATGCACGGAAGCAGGACATTGACTTGGCAAGCAACCTCTAGAAATTATGTTTTATATATCATAGAACTGATACCGTTCGATTAATAGCCCCAAAAAAGGAAACTGGAATGATCAAACATTTTGGTCCAGGAACATTCTGAACTGGACATATTATTAAATTACCGTTTGACTTTATTGTTTGTTTGTTTGTTTGTTTGTTTGTTTGTTTGTTTGTTTGTTTGTTTGTTTGTTTGTTTGTTTGTTTGTTTGTGACTTGTTTGAATAAACTGCTAAATTGGGTTGTCTAGGTTGAGGTATAAAGCAAAAATTTGTTGGTGTGCCAATTGGCAAGTTATTATCAACAAATCTGTACTGGATTGTATGAAGTGGCAACAATTGTCCAATAGAGTTATCATTAGAGAGTATTATTCTAAGCTAATAAATGTAACATGTACGTTACTGTCATCCAAACTACTGACAGGTCGACATCTTCACTGATGTGTGATTCACAGTCTCTAGGCCAGACTTTGTTCGGGTATCATACTGCATACCTACCTGTCGTTCAATGTTGTAGATAGAGGATGCTATCCTTGTCACGGTTGTAGGTTTTACACATTGGTTTGCAATTGTCCACTGCCAATCATCAATTCAGTCAACCTATGGACACATCTACGACCGTCTCTCCTCTTCTTGTGGGTTACCCCATACCACTGTCGTGGCGTCTTTTTTTTAATGAAAGGAATGGTTAGTGATCGTAGTCAGGCAATTGTACAGAATTGGGATATGGTTCGCATTTGCATATCATCATTCTTTGACCAATGGCAATTTGTTTATCACGTGTACATAATGTATCGTTAGGAAAATGAACAACGAATCACTTCTAACCCAGTAAGGGGTTAATCTCAAAAGATAGACATCATGTTACAACTGCTCATAACAATACCTTTATACACATGTATATATATTGTGCTCTGCTAGTTTTACATTAAACCCTGTTTTCTCCAAAAAGACGCCTTCATTGTTCTCTCCAAAAAGACGCCTTCATACATACATACATACATACATACATACATACATACATACATACATACATACATACATACATACATACATACATACATACATACATACATACAAACACACACACACGTACGTACGTACGTACGTACGTGCGTGCGTGCGTGCGTGCGTACATACATACATACCATACATACATACATACATACATACATACATACATACATACATACATATATACATACATACATACTAGTACATACATACATGCATGCATGCATGCATACATACATACATACATACATACATACATACATACATACATACATACATACATACATACATACATACATACATACATACATACATACATACATACATACATACATACATACATACATACATACATACATACATACATACATACATACATACATTCTGCCATTCTGTCCGTTATGAAAAGCATAGAAATCTTGTGGGTTCTATTTTACAATCGAGCGATTAATTTTGAGAAAGGAAAGGGACAAGCTTCAAATTTACATTTCGTACATTTTTTATCATGAACACGGTCTACTATTTGACAAGTGAACAACGTAACCATCTGCGTAACGGAGATGAAAGCCTTCTACCCTTGTAAAGGTTCCGCCCCAATATGCAGGTTCGTGCGTGCGTGCGTGCGTGAGTGTGGGTGGGTGGGTGAAAGCTGTCCTAAGTCCAAGTATATGTTACAACTAACAAATTGGTCATGTCTGTGTCGTTTTCACCCTTTAGCAGATGAAACACCTCAGATACGTCAATGTTTTGTTGGATTCGTATGTGTACAATGTTATGGGGCGAGTTCGTGTTAGGAAGAAACTCTAAAAATAATCTTCTACCAAGTTATATTTTGTCGGTGTCAATTGTTTCACAAATACCAAACACATATCTGAAATGATTGTGTATATGAATTGGGTCATTACAAGGTAAACAAGGTCAGTACATGACACAGCAACAATTCCACACACAACATAGATATTGTATGAATGTGTGTGTCTCGGAAAGAGTCACATATTTTTGCCAAGTTTATGTCTGATAAAGCACGAGAGTTAATGTCATTGTACAGCCTCCTCAAAACTCCGGTTGAGTTTGGTCTATCATAAGAGGTACCCGAATACTACACGCTCAGAATTAGGATAAAGTTCTCATATGCATAATCAGGTGGTCGCAGTTTGAACCAATGATGTTTACATATCTAAACATAGTGGGTGGAGGGTCTATGATCTAAAACACGTTATCATTCACGCTACAATACAAGCGTTGTGCGATAAAGAGTCAAGGCTATATGTCTGGCCTCGGGTTACTCTAAAATACACACTTCATGACTTATCACTTCAATATCATAGATAAATTATCTGTCTATTGTAATATTCTTTTTCATAAAAACAAAGCTAAATATTTACATTTTGCACAAGTGTTTCTCTGATAACCAAAATCTGTCCATGTAGGACACCTAGCAATGAACCATCAGGACGGACCGGAGCTTCAATGACTTTTGGTTTACTAAATAAAAAGCAAATAAATATTTGTATTTTGAACAGGCGTTTTCTGAGCCATATTATTTCTTTCATAGAAATTTAAAAAGTACGACACAACATGATGGCAAATCACATTAATACACTTAAATTGATTAACTGATTATCATCGTCATTATTATCATTATTACCATCATTATCATCATTATCACCATTATTATCATCATTATCATTATTATCATGATCACCATTATTATCATTATCACCATTATCATCATCATTATCATTATCACCATATTATCATTAGCCTTTAATCTATGAGTGTCGACTTACACCCCTTTCCTCTCCTCCGTAGAATGGAATCATTAAAGTCGAAAAGCTTAGATTCTAGACTAGATTATCATTTGCTATTAATAGATCAATCTAGAACAATATAGCAAGTCTGATTCAAACATCGAGGTCAAATAAGGTCAATCAATATAGGTGACAACGAGAACCAAGGTTGAAACTATTGTAGAAGTTATAGGTACTAGAGGGATGAATATCGCCAATCCCTCACATTAACGCTAGTTACAGTTTGAATTCTAGTTAAATATGTTTATTACAATTGAAATAACCTGTATACTTTTACACCCGATTAATTGCTGATTGAAATTATGAAATCTAACAAGTTTGTATCCGTTAAAATATCTGTAGACTTTTACCAACTATCTCAACCTTTCGAATATTAACCCACCATATTATTAGTAATCATTAACTTTATAAAGTTTCAGTCGATCGAGAAGGATACGTCACTGACACGGTTATTTATCACTTTGTTAGCCCGTCAACATTTTATATTAACAAGTTTGTATCACTGATACTGGTCAGTTGTCGTACAAAAATCGTCTTGGCAGGAATTGGAAACATGCAACCATTTCTAGTTTTATGTCTGACCGTGCTTGCTTTCAAGCAAGTCTCTTCCAGGTCAAGTGGGGCTCCAACCCTTTCCTGCTCCAAGATGATTCCACACCATGGAGATCGGCAGGGTCAAACTGGTACCCCGGTATTTGATGTAGAGACAAACGCAACTACATATGGATCAGACACAGAAATAACCGGTAGGTACTTCAGGAAGTTAGAATTGGAGACAAGGTACCCTTGTAACGGAATATGTCATGACGAAAATATTTGCATATAATTTAGTATCTATTTCCATTCCAAACTTGAAAGCCAAGTTAGATTTAATCTCGAGTTTTCTGATCGAAAATACGAAAGTTATCAGGCTACTGACGTTTTAATTCTTAAAAATATACCTGTTCTCGTTAACAAGCTGCCAACGTTTCACCCCAGGGACTACATGCATTATAGTCAAAATGACATTTAAGATAACATATTCCTACAGGATCACGTTGTAAGTTTTGTCGTTTGGCACTTAAACCATCTTTACACAATAACTATTGTGTCAGTTTTAAAAAACCTTATGGTGGAGGGTGATGCTATAACTTAGGAAATAGAACAATAGCACATACATCATACATACAGACAAACATACTAAAAATGTAACAAAAGTTACACCAGCTGCGGCGGTTTTAACTCACTCTGTAAACCCTTATATTTTTGTTCATTATTATATACCAGTTTTATAGGAAGCTTTCTTTTCTTCAAAAAATGGTTGATCTGATCATCACAATATGACTTATAGATTATTCCTCTTATACGTTAGGATTTACATGTGCCGGGATAAAATATCTTCAACAACATCCAAAATTAAAGCTGACCCAATAAATCGGCATTTCCACTGTCACCTACTTGCTTTTTTGTTTGTTTTGTTTTTAGTTTCTATAACGGGGAGTTCCTACGTCGGGTTTCTGCTCCAAGCACGCAGTATAGCATGTGGATGTGACACGCCGGTAGGTACATGGATCGAAGCACCAACCGCTACTAAAACAATAGACTGCGATGAAAATGATGACAGCATGACACACACTGACAGTGTGACGGACAAAGAACCAAACGTGTACAAATGGGTTGCTCCAGCTGAATCTGTGGGCGATATTGAATTCGTGTGAGTACATCTTATTTTATTTTGTATATACGGCTCAATATATTTTTACCCATCAATAAGCTTATAGACTCCCTCATTACTGTAACGAGTAAAAATTTACCCGAAATTTCCAAAAGTTCCTTATGCCGCTAAAGTTACATTAGATGCAGCTGGAACGCTTTTTTAAAAACTGTTTTGTTAGATACATGTATAATGTCTTATAATCATGATAATGCACACTCTGAATAGTATTGGATATCTTGTGGGTAAATGTATTTATACAACTGTACACATAATATCAAATCAAATTCGGATCCAAAAATCAGCACCCCCAATATGCGATCGCGATTTCAACCCGTTGCTCTACTACTTGTGACTCGAACACAATCGACCACTAATTAACATGTACAATGTCTAATTATAATTATCGCATATATTAGTTGTGACGGAATATTTGACTAAGTTTGCGTGGGCATTCGCAGTCCCTAATATAACAGGATGATATAATACAACTTTAAATGTAAATATTTGTCCTGTGTGCGACATTAAAATGGCAGATGAAATACATTTTCTACCTATAACTGGGGGTAAATTTTGAACTACAGAGAGACTTCTAGATCATCTAAATAGCTCCCTTAATACACTACCAGACAGAGAAAAATATGTCACCTTATGAGTTGTAAAGACATTAATATCATTAGGCATTTCTGATCTTGCTATATACATTCATAACTGCTTTCGATGAAGTTAGCAAAGTTTTGAGCTACCTCAATATATTTGTTATACTCTTCTATGATGCATAGGGTTGACCTTGGCATGGTTGACCTTGGCATGGTCATATACACGATATCTGTCTTTCTTTTCTCTCTGACTTTGTCTGTCAGTAATTGTGTGTACGCCTTCTTTGCTATTTACTTAGCTACTTACTTGTTGGTGTGTTAAGTCGATACCGCGAGCTCTGAGAGGGCAATATTTCAACAAAGTTATCATTTCTATTACTATGTGTAATACATTTATATATTCCCAATGTCGATGGTAACTCTCTTCGTTTGTAATTATTCCCTCGAGACACAATTTTTATCCGTTATCTTATTGTTTGCGCAAGAAATTTAACAATCATGTTATTTTTAACAATAAATTAAATAACCCCTTGACACTTTCTTATTTTTAATTTCATGATCTCTGTCAGATGGATAACATTCATTAGGTATGCAGGACTAATTCAAGTGTATAAATTCCATGTAAATGATAAACAGTAATGATTGAGTTCTTTTACTTATAAAAGAATAATATTTTAATCAATCTAGGGCTACTGTACTCGAATCCTTTGACACATTCTGGATCAAATTAAAGTCAGGAGTTATCACTGGTTCTGGAGAGAGTGTTTGCTGTACTTGTGAAGAATGTGACGTTAAAGGCGGTAAGTGTTTGACAACTGTTATTGCCACATGTGTCAAAGGTCACTGTCCACAGTGACGTCATGCAATTAAGAAATATATAGTATATATATATGTTAAAAATGAACATGTGGGGATGATCATGACGATGATGAATATAGAAAATAGGACTTGAATATTTTATGTACTAAGTCACAGTACCATTTGCTTTGTTAAACACTAAAGACAAAGGCATGTGTATGTCTGTATGTATGTATGTATGTATGTATGTATGTATGTATGTATGTATGTATGTATGTATGTACGTGCGTATGTGTGTGTATCTATGTCTGTCTGCATTTTTTAGATATCTGTTGACATTGGATTTGTTGATTGATTGATTGATTGACTGACTGACTGACTGACTGACTGACTGACTGACTGACTGATTGATTGATTGATTGATTGATTGATTGATTGATTGATTGATTGATTGATTGATTGCCTCCCTATAATCTGCCCACTAACGATGTTTCTTATCCCATCATATATTGTCTTCTATAGATGCTGGTAAATTTCTATCCATCAACGCTGCTGCTCTATTGTTGTCTATTACTGCTTTCTTCTATTACTGGATGAAATACTAGTGTAGAGATATAATTATATCAATTGATAGAGGTTGGCAGAAATATGAAGAATGTATCAAATGAAAGAATGTCGTGCTGATCTGGTAGCGTGATACCTCGAACAAACATTCACCGGATAAAAAAGGACTGTGTCTTGACATGAATGTTTTAAATACTAAAACAAAATGTGATTTTTTTCACATCGTAATAATGATTATTAGATCGACGCAGACAAACTGTTAAGAATCTTGAATATTGACTGGAACCTTGCTAGCATTGACCGAGGACCTTGAGTCACCGAGGAGAGGATATGTATACCAATTTGAAGTTTGAACAACTACATTTTTTTCTTATTATACTCTATGTAAACAGGGTTAATCATTTCATATGTTTTGTAATACATTGTATTTTCTCTTTAAACTGCTTGTTCGTAATAACCCGTATAAATCATCAGATGAACAATTTTGGTAATTTTTTTTCTCAGTTTTTGGGTAATCTTGTTCTGAGTAATTGTACCTTTTTTGTGTGTAATGGGCTGAGGCTGAGCACGTGAAATAAATTACTGTTTCTGTATATATATTGATATCTTAAATTACCAACACGACTTTAACTGACCAGACTGTAGCCATTCGCTGTATTGATTTAGCTTGGATAAATCACATTATCTTAAACACATGCTATATTCTGAGAAAGTTATATTTTGAAGTCAATACATGCACGAATTGTAAATACGGCAGGCTAGAGCCTTGGGCCAATACATAAACTGATTGACGATGGCCTCGGATCTGCTTGAACACATTTGATGCAAAGTTTGTGTGATGTGAACTCATGAAATGACTGTCCAGAACCAAAATCAAAATACCTTATTTCCTAGAGTGGTGTCCCCTTGTAAGGGTTAGGTTGATTCTCCGTTTGTTGTCCGTTGTATGTTGGCCATAAACATTTTCTATTTCCACCTTCTTCTCTGAACCCGGCTATATGACTGCTTTGATATTAGATGTTCATGTTCTTTTTTTTTCCCTTTTTTTTTGGGGGGGGGGGGTATTTAGATATATTCATGCCACATGTTGATATGAGTCTTTTTTTTGTATATTTGATCGGCTTCTTCGAAAAACCAGTGGTTGAATTGCTTTGATATTTGGTATACATGTGGCTTGGGAGTTTATTCAGATTTGTTCATGCCAAGTTTATATGGTCTGTTTTCCATATTTAGCAGATTATTGGGTATCTTTCGTCAAAAATTATACTTTTTACTTCTTCTGCAAAACCAGTTGTGCGATTGCTTCGATATTTGGTGAGCATGTGACTTGGGGGATCAAAGTTCTTCGTGCTTCCTTAGCTTTTAATGTCTGCAGGAAACAACTCATACGAAACAATATCTGAATTTTTCATCGCACCATCCTCTATATCAAAAACGTCGCATTTTACGAATCCTGAAGCATAGATGTGATACCATCGTTACAAGGGAGGAGGACAAGATACTGGAACTAGAGGAACTAGACAATGCGTTATCGGTGTGTGGCTACCCAAAGTGGGAATTAAAACAACACACTCATAAGGAAAATCCAAACATAAGAAACAACTGAGACCCACCATGTAAAGACGTAACAAGTGTATGGTCAAGCTACAATATACAAAAGGTATCTCCGAGAAACTGTGTCGGGTCTGCAGGATGGTAAGCACAACATCTGAGTGGTATTCAAACCATATACCACTTGACACTACGACGCACTTCAGATACACCCCACATCACATGATCTCCCGTGGAAGGTCAGGGGAGGCTATCAATATCAGACGCAACAATCCCAAGTTCAACAGAGACGGGGGCATCGAACTACCTAACATCTACAATCGGCCAATCATACCGCCACGTCAGCTGTAACTATTTGTTGAATTTGTCATGCTAATGAGGATCGTTGACTCGATCAAAACCTCAATGCTAAAAGACTTTGATCTTCATCTGTGTTATAACCCTTGTAAATCATTTGATCTACCAAGTTGATGAATATTTTTGGCCATTTTTCATGCCATGGTGATATTTTGATTTGATTATTTGATATTTTCGATTGCTCTTCTAAAACCGGTGGTCGGATTGCTTTAAGGGAGCCTTCAGTAATTACAAGGGAGAGGGCCTGGTTAATTGGGGGATGGGTCACTTTTTACAAATCGGTCCTCGGAGGCAGGTCATATTTTAGAAATCATATCATAACATATCCGTGAAATGCAGTGAATTAACTGTTAGAAGAGAGGAATGGGTCTCACATTAGTGAAGTGAGAACAACGTGGCAAGATACTGGTGATAATGTGGTGGAGTGGAGGTGTTGACCTCAGACCTGAGGTTGTCAGTTGTATGCTCATCTAAGTCTTTGGGAGTTCTAGCCTTCAGCTCAACCAATTACATCCAAATGCACGCAGGTATTGATTTTATACAAACACAAACTCACTGTGGTGGTAATAGTGGGAAACAACAAATGCCTTTAAACTATAAATGTGGTGGGATCTTAAAAGAGAAAAATTCCCGGTCTCAGGGAAACGTTTTAGATCCTTTAAATGTAAGACAAACCGGTTCTTACACAGTTTCTTTCCAAAAGCAGTTCAAAACTGTCGCATTTGAATGTAGCGTTTTAAGATTTTATTTTTATGTCGTAATACTGCATTTTTTACCAGTCGTTTGTGATTATATGGTGTTTTTGTAGTGTCTTTTTTGTATTTGAGTGTTTTTAGCAACGCCAAGGCACATTCCTCTCGATTCTATCGATTGGCAATAAAGAATATTATTATAATTCGTACCCAGGACCTCCTGACTACTAATCTTGAGCTCTAACAACTACGCCACGGGGGGGGGGGGTGTTAGCAATATATTTTCATTGAAGAATATGACCAGGAGAGGGTGATATTTTAGAGAAAGGAAATTGAGGGAGTGTCCCTTTTTAGCACAACGGACTTGGGGTAGGGTCACATTTTATGCCGCAGACCAGGCTTGACCCCCCCCCTTGTAATTACTGAAGGCGCCCTAATATCTGATATGGGTCATTTTCTATTGTTGACATATTTTGTTAAAAATTTGGCTGTTAAAAAATCAATTATTTTACTACAATGAACAACGACCATAGTGCTAATAGTAGCGAACAATTTTTACCACTCATGAAATGAAGAAATAATTAATGTGTGTAGAAACAAAAATCCATGGTTTTGTCCGTAAGGGAGGCATTCAGTTTACATATAGTGAAATGTGTTGATGATGCAGCAACCAATGTGTGTGAAAGAAACCTAGATGTTGAAATGACAGTAACATACATGAATTGTTCCCTTGCCTAGTTTTAGCACGTGGTTTCTGTACAACATGTATTGTTTAGTTTGTCGTGAACTGATCAATATCACGAGGGTAATTGTGTACAATAATTGTATTGACACTCATTTCCAAATGACGGGAAAAGTTACCTGGTGCAAATTTTCAAGTTAGTACACACGCACATCTCTTTTGTACGAATTATTCTCGAGGGTGTCTTCTCCGTTTTGTTTTACAGTCCTACGATTAGAGTGGGTTTGAGAAATTGACCGTTGTCTTCATGTAAAGTTTTATCACATTCTTGAACACCGGATATACCAAAAAGGGGTTTCTCCTAATATTTCAGTAATACAACATTATACTCGACTCTTCTCTTCAACTCCTATCATGCCGCCTTCTGTCTGTTCAAAACACATGATAGAAAAGTGTGTGTGCAATCTTTTTTTTTCAATCTCTGGAAACAGAATTAGGATAATATTGGTATTTATATATCATACTTCTTCCAAATAGTATTCTGTTAGGCGTTTATACCCAATCTGTCATTTGACATTTGAACAACGTCACTACATATATACTGAATGCCATGGATGTAACGGACTTCTACCCTTGTGAAGGGGTCCTCCCAAAAGGCCAGTTCATGTGACTAGATAAGATCAGATTAATGACCGGTCAGATATTAAGTATATATTATGGGATGGGACTGAATTTATCAGAGATTAAAGCAATGTTTTGGGATAAAAAACTCTTAACTTTCACATGTACACAGAAAAAAAAGGTTGGCATGCTCGTCGAAGTGGAAAGTCGAAATAGTAGACTTTTACCTAATGTAGCAAATTTGTGACAGACAGCCCAAACACACTTTTCATCACCTAAACACTATCACCAACATTTGCTATCATCATATTAAACCACCACAAACAACATTATCGCCAGTATCACCACTATCACTACCACCATCACCAACCAAAACAATACCATCCCCAATAATGTAATCAACACCACTAACATCATCATCATCATCATCATCATCATCATCATCATCATCATCATCATCATCAAAACCACTGTATGTGTCACTATATGTGTTGTTCTCATTTTCATCAGAAGAAGGATGACGTAGATTTTCTAGTTGACGGATTTAACATGTCTACCATGGACTTGGTATAAGTTTCGACATTTCTTGATAAATTTGAGATCGAGAAAAAGCTCGAAATTAATCTCGATATTTTATGTGAATACTTCATAAAAGCATGTTGAACTGTGACTCTAATCCGTTAATAGTATGTTAGGTTAAAAGACTAATGACTTCAGGTCTGCAAATCAAGTGTCGTTATTGTATTTTGGATGACGCGTACGGAATACACAAAAATAGGGTAAAGTTCTCATGTACATATTCAAATGTCCATACTTTGAACCAATTATTTTTACATACTGATATGTATTGTCTTTCACTTGACAATTGAAGTATTTAGTGATAAAGAGTCAAGGCTAAATGTTTTACTTTGGGTTACTTCACCCCCTGTGTATTGAATACATATCACATCAATATCATCGATAAATCAACTCTAATCGATCACAAACGTTATCTATCGTGGAACGTATTTTGAATACCGGTTTTCTGAACAATATTATTTGTGTTTCATAGCGATGAAACAAAGTGCGACACAACAACATGATGATAGATCACTTTGGTAATCTTAGGAGTTAAAGGGCGAGATCAGTAGTTAAATGTAGGATAAAAAAACTAAATTCTTATACTTAGGTCTCAGACTCCCCCCCCCCCACTCCCATCCTATTGACCAAAATTGAAAATTGCTTCAAACTGCACAATTAATTTCAAATCAGGATATAGCAGTATGTATATATAGCCAGTTTGTAGTTAGTAAAGAATAGTTCTTTTGTTGACACTTTACTTTATTTTAGTGTCATGTATTTACTACAGCAACATTCTTCCATTCTCAAGTGGACGTTGTTTGAAAAGAAATATTTGTATTTAGGGGTACAAAACATCCATTAAAAGTAAAATCGATTTTGTGGGATGAGAACTAAAATGGCTCAAAACCCCCCACCCCCCAAGTAAAATAATTTGGTTGTTTATCCTACATTGAACTACTGATCTCGCCCCTAATTATTATGTGTTATTAATAGATCGACCTGTTTAGAACGATAAAACCAGTCTGGTTCAAACAACGAGTTCAAAAAGATATGAATCAAATTTAGTTTGTAACGAGAATCAAGGTTGAAACTATTTTAAAAGGGATAAAGACCCCAACCCCTCACATTAACGTTAGGTGCAGTTTATATTCTCGCTATACATATTAAATACAATTGAAATGAAATACAACCTGTATACTTTTACACCGCATTTAGTACTGATTGAAATGAGATATACCAACAAGTTCGTATTCCTTCAAATATCTGTAGACTGTTGCCCACCATCTCAACCTTTCGAATATTAAATAAACCACCATATGATCAGTAATTATTAACTTTACAAGATTTAAATAGAGGGATACATCACTGACTCTGGTTAGTTGTCTTAAAACCATCATCTTGACGACGGGGATTGAAAACATGCAGCGATTCCTTGTT